>NW_006800336.1:139885-142184 GCF_000485575.1 Poecilia formosa
CTTTTGCAACTGTCTTCCCATCTGTATTTGAATCCCTTCTAGCTTTTCTTTACCTGTGGTGCTTGAGTGGAAATATGCCACAATTCTTTTAGCCTTTGCGCGGATGTCACAGAGGGCAGGGATCTGGTCAAATGATTTTCGGACTAATAAATTCAGTCCATGAGCAATGCAAATGGAGTACCTGATCTTTAATGCTTTAGCACATGCAATCATGTTAGCTGCGGCATCAGTCACCAGACAGTTCACCTTATCAGTAATTCCCCACTCCGCCATGTGATTATGCACCACCCTGGCCAGATTCCCAGATGTGTGAGTGGAAGGGAAATGCTCCACTCCAATTAATACAATGCCCAGTTTGTCATTGGGATCAAAGAAGTGGCATGTTATGGGCCAGGTAAGCCTCCATATTCATGGAGGTCCACATATCTGCGGTCAGGCTGACAGCAGACACCTTTTGGATGTCTTCTTTGGCTTTTTCTTTTGTAGTATTTCTCTTCCACCATCCTTTTTAATGCCTGAAATGAAAAGCAAAATAATTCATTTAAATAACTGAAATGATTTCCATTTACCACATTAGCTGGTATTTTTGACACATATAAACCTTTCTGGTAGGAAGAACATAGGTTGAATCCAGCAAATGAATGAGCTCCCTGAACCCCTCATCCTCCACTACTGAAAAGGGTTGGGAATCCTTTACAATCAAGTTTACCACAGCCTCATCTAGCAGTAAGACGCATAAATATAAAACAATTGAAATGACACATTATTATACTGAGATATGATATGAATGAAATAATTTTAAACACATAAAACAATGTCATACTCTGGCTGGTGTCTCCTGTGTTTAAGTGTACTTATTTTTCATTACAGGGCTCTGTAATGTCTGATCATTGATGATGTGTTGTTGTAGACAGAGCCGTGCAGAGACCACTAGAGGGGCAGGTGCTCAAAAAAAAGGCACATCTAACCGCATTCTAGGACAGAATATGAACAAAGCCACTCAGCTTTCAGAGTTTAATAAACAATGATAAATTACAAAATTGTGAGATATACAATCAAAGCTAAGGAAAATCTCTTTATAGAGCATACAATTATGCATATGTAAGATATTTTATTAGTAATTTATTTCTGCAGGTCTATTTTTTATAGGAAAGTATTGCAATATTCAAACCCGCAATTTAGCAAGATATGTAAATCAGAGCTGGAGCACCAGACATATTTTGTCTTTACAGAATTACACTATTAAAAATATAAACAAGGGCACAATGCAACCTTTTAGTGGACTGTAATCTATAAAAAAAGAGCTGCCTCTTTGCTGCAGTGGAGATGAAGATGGTTCATTCAGGAAAGCAGAGCTGCATCAAACTTTAATGTGGAACTGCAGAAAAAAGAAAAAAACAAAAGCAAAAATTGAATTGTTAATACATGTCACCATGAGAAAAGCCTGCTGAGTTTAGCTTTAAAAAAAATTTCTTTTCAAATTAAAATCCCACATTTTTGTCTCATGAAGTGAAAAAAACAACAAAACAAAACAAACCTATTTGCGCATGTCTTTCTATTCATCTTTTCTTTCTATTCTAAGTTTTTGTTTGTGACTCAAAGTTTTGCTTGTGATTCTCACATGACGTCGTGGGCAGGACCTAAAATCACAACAAAAGATTTCTGATGAGTGCAAGTAAAAGTTTATGTTTGGCAAATAACTTTTTAAGTTCACGAGACAAAAATGAGTTATTTAATTTAAAAATAAGTTTTTTAAACAAAACGTTTTGTTTAAAAAAAAAGGAATCATTACAATTCCAAAAGTTTTGATTACAATTTTATTTTACTTAACTGAGGTTAGTTTTTTTTTTTTTTCATTGAATAATTGGGGAAAAAAATTAACTTCATACTCTGCAAACCAGACCCTAAACTTACTTAAAGTCTGGATTGAGTTTTTTCTCCTTCATTAATGACACTTTTATTACATACATTATATCTATCATGGTAATTCAGGGTGAGTTATTTTTAATTCTAAATGAATATCCTTGTTGGACTTTTATTTAAGTGCTATTTTCCTTCAAGATACATTTACCTAACACCAGAATAAATGCAATGTACATTATGCAGCAAAGGAAATTAGAAGACATATATCCATTATGGAGATGATCAGTTTTGGACAGGCGATGAGCCCCTATTGCATAAGCGATACTGAAGAATGACTGCTATCATTAACGATACAGGGAAGAGGCTTTTTAGTTATCTAGCTTTGTTGTTGTGCTATTAGCTAGCAGCTAGCTAATAGCACAACAGCAGCCTAATG
>NW_006800336.1:142275-143874 GCF_000485575.1 Poecilia formosa
CATTCAGGAAAGCAGAGCTGCATCAAACTTTAATGTGGAACTGCAGAAAAAAGAAAAAAACAAAAGCAAAATTTGAATTGTTAATGCATGTCAACATGAGAAAAGCCTGCTGAGTTTAGCTTTAAAAAAACTTTCTTTTAAAATTAAAATCACACATTTTTGACTCATAAAGTGAAAAAAATATTTTCAAAACAAACTTATTTGCGCATGTCAGAAATCTTTTCTTGCTATTCTAAGTTTTTGTTTGTGACTCAAAGTTTTGCTTGTGATTCTCACATGACGTCGTGGGCAGGGCCTAAAATCACAACAAAAGATTTCTGATGTGTGCAAATAAAAGTCTGTTTGGCAAATAACTTTTTAAGTTCACAGGACAAAAATGAGTTATTTAATTTAAAAATAAGTTTTTTAAACAAAACGTTTTGTTTAAAAAAAGAGGAATCATTACAATTCCAAACTTTTTGATTACAATTTTATTTTACTTAACTGAGGTTAGTTTTTTTTTTTTTTCATTGAATAATTGGGAAAAAAATTAACTTCATACTCTGCGAACCAGACCCTAAACTTACTTAAAGTCTGGATTCAGTTTTTTCCCCTTCATTAATGACACACTTTTATTACATACATTTTATATATCCTGGTAATTCAGGGTGAGTTATTTTTAATTCTAAATGGATATCCTTGTTGGACTTTTATTTAAGTGCTATTCTCCTTCAAAATACATTTACATAACACCAGAATAAATGCAATGTACATTATGCAGCAATAGAAATTAGAAGACATATATCCATTATGGAGATGATCGGTTTTGGACGGGCGATGTGCCCCTATTGCACAAGCGATACTGAAGAATGACTGCTATCATTAATGATACAGGGAAGAGGCTTTTTAGTTATCTAGCTTTGTTGTTGTGCTATTAACTAGCAGCTAGCTTCATGAACAACACATCAACAACAGCCTAATGTCTGTATGATAAAAATACTGAATCGATAGATAAGAACAGTTTTTCCTCACCTGTCTCCTCCCGCTCAGTAGTTCTTCAGAGAAAGGCAGACTAGAGGCCTGTCAGTGTCTGTTGTATTTCATTACCTCTCTGCTTAAACCGCGACTCCGTGCTGAAGCAGAAACGATACAAAGTTTTCCGTCATCTGACAAGTAGAAAGTCTACTCCACTTTATTCACCAAAAACTTTATTTTTTAATTCACCAAAAACTGCTCTGTAATCTGGAACGTTCGCTATGTTGAGCTCCAGTTGGCAGCCAGCTCCATTCCTCCCCTGTGCTGTCAAGGTATTACCTGTCCGCCAGTGTTGTGGTACTTGAAATTGGTCTTGGTCTCGAGACTGGTCTTAAGACCATTTTTTGATGGTCTCGGTCTTGTCTCGGTCTCGGGCGCTGAGGACTCGGCATTTTATTTCAAGACCAGTCGAGACCGCAACTGTGAAAATACCACTAAACTTGCAGCATACTGTCCAGTTTATTTGTTAACATCTTTGCTTTCAGTGGATGCAAAATGCACCAATTAAAATCCAAGCAACTACGTGTTTCTCCCCCTCCCTCCTCCCCACCTTTCACTCGCACGAGGCGCTCTGAGACATGCGCA
>NW_006800336.1:145450-191023 GCF_000485575.1 Poecilia formosa
CGGGCCGCTGGTCTTGGTCTTGACTCGGTCTCGACTTCCCTCGGTCTTGGTCTTGACTTGGTCTCGGACCCTAAAAGTCTTGGTCTTGTCTCGGTCTCGATACACTCTGGTCTTGGTCTTCTCTTGGTCTCGGGTTAGGTGGTCTTGAACACAACACTGCTGTCCGCCCTCTGACACTCCATCTATCCACCCATCCGTCGCCCTTGGAATTTCCCACTGCCTGGTGCCTGGCCTTTCTTCCACCTCTGTTCGGATTCAGACTACCACAAGTAAGAGCAATCAGATTCTGTTCAACTGAGTTGATTTTTTCCCCCAGACCCCGAACTCACCATATCTCTCTCCCTCAGGGAGCGGTTGCACTGTACCCCTTTGGCAGATGACCAGTTCCTGACTTACCTGTTGAACTGAGTTTTGTGAATAATAATAAACCCTTTGTACTTTTACACCAGTCTCTCTGTGAGTGTTTCTGCATGTGGGCAAAGAACATGAAACCCGACATGACACTTACTGCCATTTTAATGTTCAGGGAAATTTCTTTTTAGTGCCCAATCAATCAAAACATGTAGAAACTAGGTTATTAAATTAGCTACAGCATTTAACTTCCCTCTGGGATCAATTAACTATTTTTGAATTTGAATTTGATGGCACATAGAAATTAAACGCTGTTCACCTTTATGCATGGCGGCAAAGTTAGGATTTTCCCCATTTGTGTTTTAGAGAAAACTGTAAAGAATTTAAATTGCTGAATCTTTTGCTGTTGAAATTTACTTAACTTATGATATTGTTAAGCCCATATTCCAAAAAGAATAGTTGACATTACTCATTAAATACTAAGACATACATACCAAGATATGAATTTCTACATTAGTTAAAATAGGAATTTAGCAGCAAGAATCCTGGAAATAAAAACAAACCAGAAAGATGGAGCAGAGTTTTAGAAATCTGACAATAACTGAGGCTGTACAACAATACAAAAGGGACTCATGTTTATTGATTTTTGTTTATTTTTCAAAATCAAACTGCTTCATGGAGTTTCCAGCCAAACAGGAAATCAGTTAGACATTATATTTTTCACCCCCTCTCATTAACACTCTTTGCTAAAAACTTGAAATGATAGTCGCAAACAGCATCCATTTAGTAAAGAGTAAAGAGAAATTCATACTTGGCTTAGCAGATCATTTCAAGATGGCAGCTGGATGGGGCACAGCAGCAAAGATGTGGAGGCAGCAAAAACAAAGCATTACCAGCACTCATATCATACAACATTAAAGCTTCAGTGGAACAAGTGGACGAGTCTGGTGAGGTGGAGCTAAAGTCAGAATGAGGTACCATATACTACTTCAAGTTTTCACATTTTGTCACATTTCACCCAAATATTATATTGAGATTATATGACAGACTAACACAAAGTAATTCATAAGTGTGAAGTGGAAGAAAAATAATGTATTTTTATGACTAGAAATTGGAGATGTGTGACATAAAAGGATTTTCAGGCCTTTTTATGCAAGTTAGAAGTTGAATTCTCAGACAACAGAATCATGACTGTAATGTTTTACAATATAATGCAAAACCTTCTAACAATTATTGTTACTTTTCCAATCTTTCTGACACTGTGACTTTTGTATTGTACATTACTGTAAATCACCTCGACACATTTTGGAAGTTTGTGCTAAAAGAGGCTCCATTCTAAAACTGCGGAAACAAATTAAATCCACTAATTGGACCAGAGGTGGGTAGTAACTAGTTACATTTACTTAGTTACATTTACTGGAGCAACATTTTGGGGAAAAATACTTTTAAGCATAGCTAAGAATAGTTTTACAGCACAGTACTTTTTACTTTTATTTTTGCGATATTATGAAGTATCGTTGCTCTTATTTGAGTAGAACAGAGGTTCCCAAACTGTGGGGCGCGCCCCCTAGAGGGGACGCCGTGTCATTACAGGGAGGGCGCAGGAAGCCGTCTGGATGAAAAAAAAAAATGTTTGGAAACCACTGGAGTAGAATATCTGGTTACTTCATCCACTAAATGAAGAACAAACTGATTTTAACCAAAATGCAGCAGACACAGACAATAACATACAGTTTATGTCAAAATGGAAATTCTTGTTTCTACACAAAGTTTCATTTTATTCTGCTAAATCCTCTGTGCCATTTGGAGATCATGGGAATATGCTGTAAACAGCTCATACTGTATTGTCACTGAAAGTACTCTACCATTTTCTAACACTGTATACAGATAACTTACTGTAAGTACTGGTTTTATCATTTTTATGTTTTTATATTCCATCTCTGAGGAATTAATCTATTTAACATGTTTAATTTATTTCTTCATTATTCATCTATTTATTTGTATTAATGTTTCATTTTTGTCAGAACTTATGCATAATTTTACACATTTTTTTCTCTTTGATGACATCATTGTAACATATTGACTCAGATTTTATGATCAATTACTCAGAACATGAGTAGTTTCTAAAACACTTTTTTATGCTTTAGTCACTTCTTGGATGGCTAAGTTTTACTTTTACTTGAATAAAAATATGTTGAAGTACTACCTGAGTGCCTGAGTACTTTTACCTGAGTAAAACTTTGGGGGTACTCTACCCCCCTCTCAGTTGGACTTTTCATCTCTGGATAACAGTGATAAATCTTAAAGGCAACACTCATCCATCTTCACATAGTCAGGTCTATTTGGTTCCATGTAAATCAACAATAATCCCAGAGTTAGTGTGTCTTTCTTTCAAAAGCAAAATTTAGAAACAATTGTTTTATTACACTAAAATCTACTTTAAATAAGTGAAATATGTTTTGCTAAAGGTCATGAGTAGTAATTAAAAAAACAATGACTTAGTGAAAAATTAAAAACACCCAAAAGCTTTCCAGTATTTATTCACTTTACTTTTTGAAACGAAAAACAATGGCGGACTGTCCAATTTGTGCAGTATGACTAGATGACCACTAAATGGCAGCACATAACACCAACAACAAATTACCCCAGAAAGGAAGTGAGCTGGGCTGAGGTGTATCTGTCATTATTGTAGGTTTTAATTTATTTATTTGTTTGTTTGTTTATTTATTTATTCTAATTTTTGCTGGTATAGAAAATTCAAAGAAGTTCTGATAGAGGGGAACCATGCACAAGGACACTCTCTCAAACAAGAAATCAGCAAAAACAACATCAAAAAATGTTGTTTCAATAGTCACTGGATTTGTTTGTCCATGTCGAGCCCAATTCACTGCAAAGATCACATGTCTCGTCAGACACATCTCACTTGGATGAGACGTCGGCCAGACTCATCATTTCCTGGAGAAACTATAGTACACTGTGAGATTAAAAGGGAGGGGCTGGTTTTCCAGACAGAAAATGCTACCTTCATCAACCAATCTTATGTCAGTAGAGGACATTGGATGGATCAGTACAGAATGTTAAGCCATTTGGTAATGCCTAATATTACTTATTTAGTGGCAATCCCTAATTAATGTCCACTAACAGCTTTAGTTCTCTTGGGTTCGTAGAGTTAGATTCCCAGGTGGTATTTTGTTACCAACCAGTGTGACACCAGTAACTTGCTAAGTCATGAACTTTTAAAGAGATTCTTCTCCGTGTTTACCATCAGTTCAACTGGAAGAGGGGTCAGATCGATAAAAACTTGTGAAACGTCAGACATATTAGAGCTGTGTTTAATATCCTTCTATTTGCAACTGTTATGACGTTTGTCTTGTTTACACAAACACATCCGTGACAACATTCAGACAGTGGATGACAACCCAGCACAGAGCCTGTACTGACCTCTGACACCATTGCTCCCTTATCTGGTTACATAATGGTTTCTGAACAGGAGTTTGACCTTGATGAACTCTAACAAGTACAGGGGACATTCAGTAAAAACTCCTTGATTAGAAAACATGAAGCATTTACACATATAAGTACAGAAAGGAATTGATCATTGCTTAGGTGATCAATGAGGCGGAACAGTGAGTAAGTTTCACAAAAAATCAATTAATCGACGTAAAGACCCTCTGTGGGGAAACCGGAGAGCTGCTGATGTCAAAATTCGTCATACTTGTGCTGTAAAATTCCAGAACACTGATTGGCTGAAGTGTAGGAAAAGTAACGCCCTTTTTTCTCATGAGTTTCCGCTCAACCTTACAAAAGTCAGAGTGGCTCAAACCACAGCTGCACAGTAGGGGTGACAGGTGGATGAGCAGCTCTTCAAATTGAAGTTTTTATTAATTTGTTACGCTAATTATATATCTACATTTAACACGATATAATCACTGTCATTGTAAATGGCATTTGTTTTGTAACTGTGAGATTTTCACAGAGCCTTGTGGACTATCCCACCAATAGGGTTTCACCTCAGCTACCGGCGTTCCGTAAATCAGAAAAATGATGTAACTTACCGGCCGGCTTTCCGTCTTCCTTCAGTTCTACACAGAGAGAGAAGAAGCCGCGTGAAGGGGAACATTAGAAAGACGAAAGGCTTTTTTAGTGCGGCTCCCGACAGTTCACAATGAATTCAGCTCGTCGTTGTTCCGCTTTGTTCAGCCAAATATGCGTTTCATCAGTCGGGGGACAACCATCCCGGACACCGCTTCCCCCGGCTGGGTCATCCGCTACTGGAACCCGCTGTTGTCACACTGGCCCCGGAGGAGGGGGAGTCAGAAGAACTGGTGGCCCGCTGAAGCCGGGTGCCGCAGCCACCACCATAACAGCACCAGGTACCACTCTCTGTTTTCACTAACATGTCACCAAGAAACTTTGACCTATCAACACACCGCGACGTGGCGTTTTCATGAGTCAAACTGTGGGTTCTGGGTTGATGGTAACCCTTTACCCCTTCCCTTCCAGTGTCACCTCCTCCTCTATGTTACCACGGCAATCGAACTGAGATTTTAGGTGTCCAAGGTTCTGGACCTGTGGTGACAACTTTCTTAAAAGATGAACTTGCTGTCTTCTTCGCCTCATTAGAGACGAGCAAATTAAAATTACAATCTAAAAACCAAAAAGACTTTCATCCTTTTTAGTGTCAGTCTGGCTTATTTGTTGTCCATTATGGCCAAAATGAGTAGAATGGGAAAGTAACGTTTTCAAGCCATACAATATGGCTTGAAAACTGCTTTGTTGTAAATGTTCTATCAAACATATCTGCCTTCAACAGAACCAAATTATTTCAAACATATTTGAGTAATATTTTGCTATGAAGTCATTCTATAGCAGAACAAAGTAGAAATCTGATGGAGTCATGACTTCTGCAAATCCCAGAGCAAGCAGGCCTTTAAAGCAGAGGTTTTCACACATGTTGGCAAGAAGCTTACTTCAAATTTAAAAACACTTTATTTATCCCAAAGGATGTTCTTATGAATCCTATCATCCAACTATCTTCAAAGTTTCATTGCTGAGTCTGTAGCAACAAATCCGAAGAGGCCTCTGACTGAAGACTCTTGCTGTACTATAGTTTCATGACTATCATGACATACCAACAGCTAATCAGACTGCAGGCAACAAAGATTATATTCCGCAGTAACATTTCCTGAGTGACACCATCGGTTATTACCAGCCACAGCTAATCCACCTCATTAGCTTTTGCTGCTTCTCTTTAAATCCGCTAACGTATCTGGCTGTATGGTTAGAAAGCTGGGCAGATGAAGATGTCAGCTTATTCTCAGCTCTGCAAAAAACCTCTCAACATCATCCCTGCCTCCTTCAGATGACCTCTGTCACATGTTCAGTTCACAGACCTCTTCCTTGTGTACTGATACTTGTTATAGCTGAAGCAGACCATGTAAAGTGTGCTGAACTGATAAGAAATCAGCAAAAAAGTAAAAATACAGAGTACTTTGACCTGCCTGTTCTTTTTCTTTCTCTTTGTTTGCTCTGACATCCACACATTTACTTTTATCATTTTCAAATACTTTGGCTTTATTTTATGAACATTTAACAAGCTTGTCATCTTCTTTGAGTTTTACATACTTTAGACCCAAAAACATCAATCAACCAATAGTTGATTGGTTGAAGTTTAATTATAAAACACATCTGAGCAACAAGTTAGTTCAAAGTTACATAATAAAAAGAACATGCAGTCGACAATTAAGAAACCAGGGACAAATATTACATTTTAATGATTGCCATAATTAAAATCATCAGTACATGTTGAATATATTGCCCAATGTTCCATTTATTATAGGTCAAAATAAACTAAACAGGTAGGGCTTTAGCCTTAAATTAAAGGAACTTAGTGTTTCAGCTGTTTTACAGTTTTCTGGAAGTTTGCTCCAGATTGGTGGTGCATAAGCTGAATGCTGCTTCTCCATGTTTGGTTCTGGTTCTGAGAATGCACAGACTTTTCTAAAATATTTACACAAATAACAGGTCTGGTATGTATGGTAAACCCCAAAATTATTCGTAAGCCTGATGGATTTAGATTTAAGATTTTATTATTTATTATTTATTTAACCAAAATGAGATTCTTGGTTCTTCCTGGCTGTTTCTTTCCCAGCCTGGAAATGAGAAATGACCATCTGTCATGATTTTTTATTAAATAATTTTTTTAAAATATTCTGTAAAACAAAGAAAATGTCAAAAACTACTTTTATCTTTCTCAAAAGTCAATCACTTAATCTTTATTGGCTTACAGGCATTCAGACCCTGCTTACAACAGCGTAGGGGCATTTTGAGGATTTATCCAAAGGGATTAGCTTTAAGGTTAGAAAACCTTCTTGCCATCACCTTAATCTTTTGCTTCCCCTGCAGATTCTCTGTCAGATTTGAGTTGAAGCAAAAATTACTTCTAGTCATAAGAAATGCATACAAATACTTCTTAAAATCCTAATATTCCAGCAGTATGAGGCATTTTGTGCCTAACTGCATGGTGTGTCATTGTTCTTGCCAAGTCACTTCTATTCCTGCCACCACGGAGAGCGGATGAACCCTAACCCTGATCCTGATGATCCTCCGGCAGGTGCCTGAGCCCAGTAATCTCCTCCGGCTAATTCTTTCTTTACTTCCGTCTGTATTCCATGACTCTCCTCTTCTCTTCTCAAAGTAACAGTGAATCAGAGCTGTTGACAAATGGTCAGGTCTTCAAATGGTTGAACCAATTCTCCTGGATCCTCCCATGTAAACAGTTCAAAACTAATTCCTTTTCTTTTTTATTTGGGCCTGAGTGTTTTAAAACTGAAATTGTTCAAACATTTCATGCTGATCTCTGCTTTAAAGGTCTCAATGTGGCTTATTGTGTAACTGATCTAGGACTTTACTCAACAGATGATTTACACGAGGTGAAGTAGATCAAGGTCTGCTTCACTTTCTGTTCTGATATGTTGAGTCAACGAAATTGGATTGAAGAGCTGAAATCAACAATATGAATAAAAACAATGCACAAAGACAGTCAATGCCCTGCTGATTATAGATCAGCAGGGCAAGTACTTTGTCCCCTATGCATGGACATGTTTAAGAGGCACAGAGTTAAACTGCTATGTTGTGCAGGTTCTCTGTCAATTCCATATGTTGCACAGCTGGACTGTAGTAGTAGTAGTGCTGATGAGGACTAATCAGATGAAGGTTTTACCAGCAATATTCGCCTTATCTGTAGTGTCACCATGAGCTTGTTGGAAAGTACAGACACCTTGGAGAAGGTGGAAGCTAACAGCTGGTTAGTCCAACATTGTTTTAGCTGACTTTTTAGTCTTTTAGAATGACTGTTCATTTCCATATCAACGGGACATAACATCCAATGTGGAGATCCACTATCTGAACCTGCTAGCTTTGGCTGTATGTCTGCCAGATCAGCTGTGACTAAGCAACCCACTGTCTCTGTCAAGGACTGAGTAAACTTAGATTTCAGGCTGTCGGTTTTTCACAGGGTGATTGCTAAAATGCTGCTTCACTCACACCTTCAGCGTGCATTACTTAGGCACGCTGAACACCATAGCTTAAAGAAGCCAACCAAACCACATCATTGGTAAAAAGTAGGGTTAGACCCTGAGGTTCCACACTACCTTGAGCTTGTTGATGCAGAACAGTAATATGACTGGGAACATAGGTGTCCAATCTTCACCGGTGAAGAGTTTGACACAGCATCAGGAATCTGGTCCTAAAAGATCTCACTGGTACCTCAAGTGGCACGGTCCTGTGCTTTCTCTGACGCCACAAAACACCTGTTGACCATATAGCTAAAGTTCCCTCAACTCTGAGGGTAAAGATCTGGTCCACTGTTGTGTGGCTGAGACAAAAGCTGTATTACTTCTGAATTTAGCGTATGGCAATGAGTTTAAATCTCCTCTTCAACCCCTACAAGAAGTTTTTCCATAGAGGCAGAGAAGTGTGATCCCTTGGTAGTTGGAACACCCTCACCAATCTCCTTTCAAAAAAAAAGAGCGCAGATTAAGTTCTGTTCATTTTCCATCAGTTCATTGCACTTCTTCCATGTCCCTGTTGGAAACCTTGTATCCTATCATTTATGTTGATGTTGTCCAGTGCTATTGGTCCAATGGGAATTGCAATGGTTTCTTTTATCAGGATCGTTGTCCCTGCCTTGATATCCAAGAGAGACTGGGTTATGCAGTACCATATATTCATTGTTCTATCAGATTCTCTTCCAATGGAAAATATTTCAGCTTTTCCTCCTCATTATTGGAAGCTTTAGCGCTCATATCTGTTAATGGTTCTGTAATTAGTTCCCTCTCTGTATAAAGGCTTTGCTTTTGTTTTCCATCACATGATTTACTGTCATTTCTTTCACATTCCGTGTAAGTGAATCTAATTTGTGTTCCTGGTAATTCAGTTAGTGGGGGGGGCATGTGATTGGTGCTGCTATGGGTTCTCATTCTTCTACAGATGAATGTGTGCCACCAGGCTGTTCTGGAGTAAATCTGTACTGTCCTGAGACTTCATGCTTAAAATACCAGAAAAAAGAGCTAATAATGTTCCTTGAGTGATTTGGTCTAGTTGCGTTCCAGTTGGGATGTTGAACTTCTTGTTGATAGTGACGGTTAGCTGCTAGCTATGTTGTGCAGATTCTGTGTCAGTTCCAGATGTTGCACAGCTGGACTGAATATGATAGATTGCTTCAGAATAGTAAAACTATTTGGGTGCAAAAGTCAGAGAGTTCATTGAGTCACAGGAGTTCAGATTTATCAGGCCTGTTGCCTTTCTGCCATGTATCCTGACGTTCCAGTTGACTGAGCTTCTCATTGCATTGCCTACTTGGCCTGGTTTGTGTGTGTGCCTGTTTGAGGGAGAATAAGACCATTCTTGTGAGTGAGTCATTGCTCTGTGTCATGATGACTGTGTGCTGTCACTCGGCACCGCTCAGAGGAGAAAGACCGTGGGATGACTAAAGGTCCAACGGAGAGGACGGGTGGCGACAGTCAGTTGTTCCGTGAAGATCCTTCAGACTGACTGGAACTGAGTCCATGTGGGATGTAGGTGGTGTAAGTATCAGTTTGTGTTTCTGATAGAGGCAGGGCATCAGTGGAAAAGAGTTTGACTCCAGCTTTGCCCTGCCACATGTCAAAGCGCCCTTGGGCAAGACAGTAAACCTGTAGATACTGCCGCCTATCAGTGTGTGGATGTGTTTAGATGGATAGAAAATACTAGGTTTAATCCATTTGGTCTTACAGAGCAGACTAAAGACATTTATCTTTAGAACAGACCTGATCTGGTTCTGAGTTCTGGGGTTGTGATTCAAAACCCTGTGATTATCTGCGTGTTTCTTAGATCTCAGCAGTAGTTTGCTTCCACACTAGCATTTCTGAAGGTCGAGTACATCCGTCCAATATGACCGTCGGTGACAGAATACTTCCAAGGCAGGGCTCCATTCATCTGTTTAGAGGGCATTTCTGTCAGTTAGCATAGTAACCATTCTGGTTGATCTGATTGATTAGATTTTCAGCTCAAATCAAGTGAGAGCCAGCACAGGACTTGGCCTAACCGGAGGAGAAGAAGAATGAGAGGTAATGCAAACGGAAAGCTTTTTTTTTTTTTTTTTTCCTTTTCCTTACCTTTTTATTCCAAGGTTATCTCTAACCGTGCTACATTCATGGGCTCAAAATAGATGGAAATATATGATTACCTCCATTCTCAGGGTTTATGGCAGCAATGTGATGTGAAGATTCTGGTTCAGACCTGAATCTTCTGTATTTCTGCTCAGTAGTTCCATGTTGGTTTCAGAGATACTGTGGTTGTTTCACATCCTAGAAAAAGCTGTTGATTAGATCTTATGTTAATTTCACAGCTGGAGGCTCACACCGTTGCATGTTGGTCACTCCAGTTTGACGTAAATAAACTTTACTCTGAAAGAAATAAAGTTCTAAGGTCTGAGTGTAGAAGTTCTGACATACACTTTCTATTTCAGCAATAAATTATTTGAGAAAAGCACTAACATGGTTCTGAACTCTGAGCCTCTATTTAAACGCATGCAGCTCCTTTCATCAACCCTCATCTTCATCACAATGAAGGAGCTGTTCTGGTCTAAGCCTGGCTTAGTGTGTCTCCCAGAGGTCACTCTGTCACCCAGCCAGCAGGAAGGGGAGGGGCCTGATGAGTCAGGGAGGATGAGACGCTAAGCTGAGTCACAGCAGACAGGAGGAAGGGCCGTTCTAGTGCAGGACTATCAGAGAAGGAACTCACAGACAGATGGACTGTCCTGCTCTGTGGATTCAGATCTGACCAAAGAAGGAGCCATGGGTAAGACCCTTCCTTCCTCCACCTGGTGGTTAGCTGTTGTAGATCAGAGAGGCTGACTCACACTGCAGCTTAGGAGATTCCCTCAAAGCTGTTTAGTGTAAGACCTGACAGGGAAGCAGAATCGTCCTTCTCTCAGCTTACTGAAGTCTTGTTTACCGATGTGCAGCTGTTAATTACACTTTGCAGTGGACTTGACCCTGAATGGTCCTTTGTCTTTAGACAACCACCTCGCCCTACTAGAATTATAGATCAATTTCTGACCCAGTACATGTATGTACTGTACTTCTGGTGCAGTAGCAGATGTTCAAGTTTGGGTTCCCAGCTACAGGAATGTTCTAGACGTTGGGACCATTGGTACCTGGCTTCCTCCTCTGTTGGATCCATATGATCCAGTTTCTTTAAAGCAGTTCTTTTCAAATAGTGAGGTGGTGAGTTGTCTGAGGGGGAGTGAGAGGCAACAGGACTTTGGTATTCATATCTTTTATTCATGAGTTGCACAGTGGGGCAGTTGGTAGCACTGTTACCTTGCAGCAAAAAGGTCCTGGGTTTGAATCCCGGCTCAGGGTCTTTATGTATGGAGTTTGCATGTTCTCCCGGTGCATGCACTGTCCAAAACATGACTGTCAAGTTTATTGGTCTCTCTAAATTCTCCTTAGGTGTGCTTCCCTGATGTTGTCCTGTCTGTCTCTGTGTTGCCCTGTGATGGACTGGTGACCTGTCCAGGGTGACCCCACCTCTCACCTGTTGACCGCTGGAGATGGGCACAAGCACACCTCGTGACCCCACTAGGGATGGATGGATGGATGGATGGATGGATGGATGGATGGATGGATGGATGGATGGATGGATGGATGGATGGATCTTTTATTCATGCTTGAACCATAAAACAACATCTAGTCACTAGGTGGCAGCAGTGCTCAGTAGGCTACTGGTCCAGTCAGCAGAAGAAGTCTACTCAGACTGGTGTGGTCATTTAACTTCAACTTTTAAGAACTGAGAACAGATCATTTGCACATTTTCACTTTTGAGTATAACTGAGAAGTCTGGATTAAATGTTACAAATTGAATTAATAAACTGAACTGCAATTAATTAATATGTAAACTGTTGCAGCTCATTTATGTGGGGATGACACAATGTTTACAGCCGCCTTAGAATCAGAACTGAACATTGATCAATATATTTGATTTATCTTTCCTTGATTTTGTTGATGGCATTTGACAAAATGTAATGTTTGTTTCATAATTGTTGACTGTATGATGTACAACACTTTCATCTGCCTTGCTGCTGAAATGTTCTTTACAAATAAACTAGACTTGACCTTAATTAACAGAACCACGGCCTTACAGGCTGAAGCAAATCAACCTCAGTGCAGTTCACCGTCACCGTGTTTCACCTTTGACCCCAGCTTCCTGTGACTAATGCGTCTCTGTCCTGCCCCCCCACAGTTTGTCCAATGGGCAGCAGCAGCAGTAGCAGGTTGTTTGGGTCGATGGCCCAGGCATTGAGCAGTTCCTCTCTGGCCCAGCCCAACCCGGACCCGGATCAGGACCAGGACATAGTGGAGGTGGAGCCGGAGCAGTTGCTGAGAGAGTGTGAGGAGGCGCTGCGGCTGCGCCCGGCCCGGCCTCAGCGGGACCTAGTCCGACCCAAGCTGCTGGCGCCCTGCAGCCACCAGCATAACCCGTCCATACGGGTCCTGCAGTGGAACATCCTGGCCCAAGGTAAGGCTCTGTATGCTGAGAGGAGCTGTGTTCTGTTAGCTACTGTGTGTTCATGCTGTGAGTTTGTGTGTGTGTGTGTGTGTGTGCAGCTCTCGGTGAGGGGAAGGACAGCTTCATCCGCTGCCCCCTAGAGGCTCTCAGCTGGCATGAGAGGAAGTACCAGATCCTGGAGGAGATCCTCACCTACCGACCCGACATCGTGTGTCTGCAGGAAGTCGACCACTACTATGACACTTTCCAGCCCGTTATGGCAAGCCTCGGTTACCATGGCAACTTCCTACCCAAACCCTGGTCTCCCTGTCTGGATGTGGAGCACAACAATGGCCCTGACGGCTGTGCGTTGTTCTACCGCCGCTCGCGCTTCCACCTGCACTCCACAGCCCACCTGCGGCTGTCGGCCATGATGCTGCCCACCAACCAGGTGGCCATCGCCCAGACGCTGCGGTGCCTGGCCACGGGCCGGCAGCTGTGTGTGGTCGTCACACACTTGAAGGCCCGCAGCGGCTGGGAGAGGCTGCGGAGCGCGCAAGGTGCCGACCTGCTGCAGAGCCTGCAGGGCATCACGGCCCCTGGCTCGGGGGCTGGGCCGGGGCAAGTCCCTCTGGTTGTGTGTGGGGACTTCAACGCCGAGCCTTCAGAGGATGTCTACAGGCGCTTTAGCTCCTCCCCTCTGGGCCTGAGCTCCGCCTACAAGCTGCTGAGCAGTGACGGGCAGACAGAGCCGGCGTACACCAGCTGGAAGATCCGCCCATCTGGAGAGAGCTGCAGCACTCTGGACTACATCTGGTACAGCGAGCGTGCCCTGAGGGTGGAGGCACTGCTGGACATCCCCACAGAGCAGCAGATCGGACCCGATCGCCTGCCCTCATACCACTACCCCTCAGACCACCTGGCCCTGCTCTGTGACATCAGCTTCAGGGAGGAGCCTCACAGGCTGTTGTAGGCAGCCAATCACAGCTCCAGCTGAAACCAAGACGGCCACATCAGAGGAACCTGACCTTTGACCTGATGCTGAGCTTGTCTTAAACCTTCCTGTTTGTGTGAAGCTGGCTGCTGTGGAATCCCTTCTGCTGGAACTCTGATGGTGAGACTGAACAGCCGGTGGGAGGCGGGGGAGGCTCTTGGGTTTTCTGGCTCTATGAGGACCTGAGGGTTTCATTTCCTGACATTTGATCACTGCAGTTATTTATAAAGAGCCTGACTGTCTTAAATTATTCCTTGCACTCTGTAAGGTTCTGGGTAGTGATGTGGGTGGGCACGGGGGGGAGTGGTCTTGTTGTCATGACGACAACAACACTTCATGATTACTAATAAAGTGATTGTTTTTACTCTGAACATTGTCTACCTGATCCTGCCTTCAATCACTTCCAGTCTCAATCTGCTGGCAGTTAGATTAAAAAAAAGTTTTAATGGAGCACTAGTGCTCCATTAAGTTACTTATGAGCCAGCATTAAACAAGAAAAAAATATTTGTTGAATTTTTGCAATAGGCTACTGCAATTTTTGGTATTAATCCGACACCAGTAGTGCCGGTACCGCTGATACCGACACTTTAGATTTAAGTTTGAAATGTCATCAAACTTCTGAACTTTTGAACCTTCTGAACGTTTTTGTGGTTTGAATTATTTTGTTCAAACCTAGGATAGAATTTGGACAAAGTTTATAGGTGTTTGTAACATATTAATGTTTATCATGTAACATATTAACATGATAAATAACAATAGAAATGTAAAAATGAGGGTGCAAAAATGTGTCATGAAAGCAAATCAAAACAGGTAGAGTTCAGAGACTACAGTACAAAAATAAAATTACAAGAGAAAATCTGAAACTCAAGTATTGACTTGATACTGATGTATCAATATTTTACATCAATCCATCCACCTCTGCTCAGCAGATGAATGAAACATTCTTGAGCTCCTTGAGACTCTGAGGATCTTTGAGAATCTGCTCATTGAATTCCAGTTTAGTTTGTATATTAATCATAGAATATGTCCAGGCAAGACAAGTCACATATTCATTTCTAAAGAAATTCTCTGCAATGGATCCAATATGCAAACCAGTGAGCTGTGAAGAGGAAATACTGGAACACCCAGGAGGGAAAATGTGGAGCGGATTCAACTTTCTGAAAGTAAACAGGAGGAACGAAGGTGAAGTCAGCCTGACGGGTTTGAAACTGAAAGCAGTATCCTTTGAAATGAAGACAATGTGACCTAATACTAATAGGTAAAACATCAGTAACAGCCAGAGGACAATCAAAGGTTCTGGTGGGTTAAAGAGGAGCAGACATGTCCTGTTGATTGGATCAAAGGCATGTTCAGCTGATGAATCACTAATCTGCATTAGAGAAGTTGATTCCCAAGTCCTTAGTGGTTTCAGCACATTAAATCTAAACTCAGTTGGACTTAAGTCGACACCTTAATCAAGCCGATTATGACTTATTCTTTTGTTGTAGCCATTGTTTCTTCTACTCACCTGTTATTCTCTTACACGTGTGAAAACTTTTCAGATGAAGCAAACATCAGTCAGTGCCTCTGTGACTCAGTTCATGTTGACATCATTCTGTCCTGCTGTTTGTCCAAGCAGACCTGCATACCTTCACTGTTTGATCCACGATGAAACCAAAGAAAGTTCTGCTGATTATCTCAGCATCATCGCTGCAGGAGCAACAGAAGACAGTCCAGTGAACTCTGTCACACCAGAGGAAGACAGACAGACAGACAGGGAGACACTTCATTCTGAGAGAAAGAAGATCTGAAAGTGGACTTTTTGAAGTTCAGATCTGTAGTTGCATCATCTGTGGAATTCTCTTAAATACTGCAGAATTATACAGTTCAGGTGTTTTTGGAACAAGCAGGTGGCGCAAACCATCACTGACTTTGGAATCTTAACACTGGACTTCATTTCTGTGCCTCTCCATTCTTCCTGAAGACTGTGGCACCTTGATCTCCAAATGAAATGAAAACTTTACTTTCATCTGAAATGAAATGATACACTCCTGATCAAAATCTTAAGACCAGTCAAAAAATTGCAAGAATTTGCATTTTGCACTATTGGATCTTAAGAGTAGAGCTTCACAATGTTAAAGGAAAAAATCAGTGCAAGAGACAAGAACTTTTGAGCAGGGAATTTTCTGAAAACTGCATTTACACTCAGACATGATTTTTTCAGCTGATCAAAAGTTTAAGACCATAGGCTTTAAAAGCCAAAAGCTGTGCAAAAATCTGGATTCCATGTCATTTTCTGTCAAGTCTTTACACTGTCAAGACCTCCTGATGGCAAAAGCAAAAACGCTCACTGACTTTGAACGTGGTAGGATTGTTGAGCTGCATAAGCAAGGCCTCTCGCAACGTGCCATCGCTGCTGAGGTTGGACGCAGTAAGACAGTCATTTTGCATTTTTTTAAATGATCCTGAGGGTTATGGAACAAAAAAGTCAAGTGGTAGACCCAAAAAAATTTCACCAGCTCTGAGCCGCAGGATCCAATTGGCTGTCTGTCAAGACACGGGATGATCCTCTACCCATATTAAGGCCATTACTGGTGCTGACTGCAGCCCAATAACCATCAGACAGCATCTGCGAGAGAAGGGCTTCAGAAACAAAAGACGTCTTCAAAGGCCACGTCTTCTTCAACGCCACAAAATTGCTTGTTTGGACTTTACAAGGGTGCACCAAACATGGGACATTGAAAAGTGATGAGAAAAAATGTAACCTTGATGGTCCTGATAGCTTCCAACGTTACTGGCATGACAAGGAGATCCCACCTGAGATGTTTTCTACACAGCACAGTGGTGGGGGCGCCATCATGATTTGCGGTGCGTTTTCCTTCAATGGAACAATGGAGCTTCAGGTTGTGCAGGGGCGTCAAACAGCAGCTGGCTATGTGGAGATGTTGCAGCGGGTATCCCTCATGACTGAGGGCCCTCGTCTGTGTGGTAATGATTGGGTTTTTCAACAGGACAATGCTGCAGTTCACAATGCCCGCCTGACAAAGGAGTTCTTCCAAGAGAATAACATCACTCTTTTGGACCATCCTGCATGTTCCCCGGATCTATACCCAATTGAGAATATTTGGGGGTGGATGGCAAGAGAAGTTTACAAAAATAGACATCAGTTCTAGACAGTGGAAGCCCTTCATGAAGCCATCTTCAACACTTGGAGCAACGTTTCCACTAGCCTCCTGGAAACACTGGCATCAAGCATGCCTAAACGATTGTTTGAAGTCAACAAGAATGGTGGAGCTACTCACTGCTGAGTCCTTTTTTTGACACTTTGATTTCTGTTTTGGGGTTTTTTGGGGGGTTTTGAGCTATGGTCTTAAACTTTTGATCATGTTTGAGTGTAAATGCAGTTTTCAATTAATTCTCCGCTCAAAAGTTTTTGTCTCTTACGCTGATTTCTTCTTTTAACATTGTGAAGCTCTACTTAGAACCTTCTTAAGATCCAATAGTGCAAAATGCAAATTCTTGCAATTTTTTTTACTGGTCTTAAGATTTTGATCAGGAGTGTATCTCTGTATCACATGACCTGGATGTGCCTGCATTGGGCCTGAAAATCTCCACCAAACTCTTGAACACCCTTTGCTCACCCTGTCGTCTTCATTTTTTAGAACCACAATTTTTTTTTTCCATTCAACTTTCCATCAATGTGCTTTTGTCCAGCACCATGAACTGTCAGCTTCTTTAGCCTTGTGTACTTTACTCTCCTTGTGGAAGGTGTCCGACCTGCATGAACTTAATTTCTCATGGGTCTCAGACCGTGTTATGTGCTACGGGCACATTATAATTTTTGTATATCATTCATTGTTTGTTTTTGTTTTTTTTATAGATTTTAGTTGAATGACCTTTTGTTAATATATTTTGGAGTTAGGATAACTTCTTATTTTTGGTAATTAATTTGATTGTTAATTTGTGGCGCTGTTGGTCCGCCTATAAATAGGCTGGGTTTCGACATGTTGGAGATCCGCCCTTCCGCTCGCTCCACAACCACCGGGGACGCGTCTTGACGCGTTGCACGCTCGTCCAGTCGCTGTGGGCCGCAGCTGACGTCTCCAGCAAGCCATGCGGTATTTCTGTTAGCCTTTGTTTGTTTGCTTTTTCGTTTTGATTTTGGGCTGGTGGGACCGGTTGTCCTGGTTTCGATCTTTCTTTTGCATTAGGTTCTTTTTTGCTTTAGTCCGGTACTAGTAGGAGTTTCCACAGCCCTGTATAGGGTCGGCCCCCTGCTGTACCATTTTGTTCTGTTTGATTGGCTCACCAGGTCCAACTTTCTGTTAATAGCTTACTTTTGGTTTTTCCCTTCATTTGATTTCTTTGTTTCAATAAATAACTTCTCATCAAAGCAGACAGAAGTCACATTACGATGTCACCAAGTGACTCTGAACCCATCCAAGCACTGACCAGCTGCTAAGAACAGATAAATGTGTGGATGTGCCGTAACTTTCTCCAGCTAAACAGAAACAAAACTGAAGTTATAATTTTTGGAACTAAAGAGGAACGATCTAAAATCAACATAGAGCTGGAATTAACCTGACATGCATGTGTCTGAACTGTTGGAAGGAGCCAGAGTACCTGGAGAGAACATATGCATGCACAAGAAGAACATGCAAGCTCCATGGCCCTGGCTGGGATTCAAACCCAGGACCTTTTTGCTGCAAGGCAGTAGAGCCTGTATTGTATAATGCATCCCTTCTCCAAAACACCTGAATCAAACAAACTGCTTCAACTGCTGGAGTGAGGAAGCATCTCAAAGTCCCATGATAGAAAGGGCTGGACTGGGTCATCCTGGAATAGATAGAATACCAGTGGCGCCATCTTCTGGGGAAACCCTGATTGTGCAAAGAAAAATGTATGTTCTTGTTACGCATGTACACCTACACTATGTAGGTGTGTTTAACATTTGATTTTAAGAAAACAAAAAGACAAAAAATACATATACTTTCAAACAAATTCTGGAAATCTGCAAAATTAAGCAACATTTGCGGTTGTAAAAGGGATAAATTATATTCTATGTTACTGAAATGACGTACAGCTGTTGGTAAAGATCCTCCATCTTTTCATTTCTCAGAACTCAAGGCTGTGAAGTCATTTCTACACACCTGAATAAAAAAAGTCACACTGTTTTCTTTCACATTTGCATTTTTTATAATACATATTTCAGTAAAATCTACTTCAATACACTGATAGTACAAGAAAAAAAAATAGTATATTATGCTTCAAATGCAGGGCTTACTTAGTTCACTGACGTGGATGCAGACATCCTATTGATTCCCTTTTAAGGAAGAGTAAAAAAAGAGAAGCAGAGAGACCGACGGTGCTGAGAAGAAACCATGGACTGCAGAAGCTGAAGTAGCCTCTGACTGGACAATAGAGACAAGTCCCACAAACTTGTGTTTGTGGCCAGCAGGGGGCAGAGTCAGATGATTTTTCTCTGCTCAGAGTGAGATGAACCTCTCTTCAGGCTTTGCATAGTTTTCTCTGCTCTTCACTCTGAAGTCAAGCAGCTGAAGCAGAGGGGCTCTGTGTGTGTGTGTGTGTGTGTGTGTGTGTGTGTGTGTCTGTGCACGTGTCCAGAGGGACGTCTGGAGACTGAACCAACGTCTGAATCCACGTTTAAGCTGCTGAGTATCAAAAATGTTTTTACACCACAAAGTCTTTATATCAGGGCTGATTACAAAAAGACAGATTTCCATTTACAATCTAAGGCTGCCCATGTTGTTTGAGCGCTGAGAGAACTGTGTGTGTGTGTGTGTGTGTGTGTGTACAATCATCCCTTTGATCCTCTGGGGGCAGCGCTGTGACAACAGCCAATCATAAAGCAGTTCTCATCTGAAGGTGTAGAGAGAGGACGTGTCCTTCATTTCCTGAGCAGAGTCTACAGTCACTTCCTGCAGTACCCCCACTCCACTGCCCAACTCCCCCATCCACACTGCTGCCCCCACCCCTGCTCAGGTCGGGTTTTCAGGATGATGCCTCTGCTGCTGCTGGGCTGGAAAGGGGTGGAGGCTCCGCCCCCTCTGATTGTGCTGCTTGGGGCTGGGGATGCTGCTGTGTGAGGGTGGTGGGGGGTGCAGGGTGAGGCTGGCCCACCTGCACCGAGAGCTGCGGCAGAGCCTGGGCGACTGCGGCCGGTTTGGCCAGGATGAGCTGCGGCGCGGTCCGGCTGGGCGCCAGCTGGACGGTGGCCGGCTTGATGGCGGCTGGAGGCAGCTGGGTAGCCACTGGCTTAGCCTGGATGATCTGAGCCACCTGGCCTGGGGGGTTAGTCTGCATTAGCGTGGCCAGCTGGTTGGCTGGGATGGTGATGATGGTGATCTTTTCTCCAGCCTTGGAGCCAGTGGGCAGCACGGTGGGCAGCGCCTGGATCACCAGCTTGGGCGGAGTGCTGGTGGAGGCTTTCGCTACGGTCACTGGGACGCCTGTGGTGAGGATGGGGGAGGAGTTTAGTGTCACCTGGCCTAGAGAGTTGGTCATGACCAGTGGCATGGCTCGGATGGGCCTGTGGGAGAAGAACGGAAGAGGTCAGGGGTCATGAAGCTGAGGCACATCAGCTTCTATCATGTAAGTGAGAAGCAGCTGACTGACTGAGACATACGGCCAGGTCACTTTGGCTCATTGTGGCACCACTAGAATTACTACTGAGACCCGTTTACACTGAGCCGGTTTTCATTCAAACTGGAACATTTTTGTTGATTTCATACGTTGGTTGTGTCCACTGGCAGTGTGTTCCTCACTACGTGGCTGTAAGTACCGGCAGATCTTGACAGGGTTTGAAAACAGTGCTGGAGATGCCGTTTGTTGACTTATTGGCCAATCAAATAATAAATCGATTTTATAGATTAGTCAAATTTAATATTTGGAAAATTGTGATTTTTTTTTCACCAATGCACTCCTTGGGTTCTGTGGTTCAGAGTGATTGTGTACCATGTTGTTTTGCCTTAATGTTTTTCAGCTTGTGTTTATTTGGACTTTTTTATTCAGATCAAGTCAACATTTATAACATTTTTTTAACAAAATAAAAATCGATGCAAATCTGGTATGAAAAAAATATATATATATTTTAATTTTTTTTTAACAGCCATATGGCCCCGCCCTAAAGTGAGACAGTGCAGTGTGTCAGACCTGGTGGAGGCGTTGCTGGGGATGACTGTGACGTAGGTCTGCTGGGGCTGGGTGCTAACAGGGGTGCCTAGGCTGGCAGGGCTCTGCTGGTGAACAGGGAGCTGGCTGGACACAATGACCTCGCTGTCCTCCACCTTTATGTCCATGCCTCCCTCGTCGTCATCAATCACACGGATGTTTTTGGGCATTTCTTTAAACTGGTAAGCAAGTCGCTGACCCTCGACCTTTGCGAGGATGCCTCGCTGGTAGTAATACCTGCAACGAAAAGGTTAAAGCTGGATTATCATTCCAACCAATTAATAAATAAAAAGAAAACAGAAGCAACTTTGTATCAGCCAGTCATAAGTGTCTTGATGTGTGTGTGTGTGTGTGTGTGTGTGTGTGTGTGTGTGTAGCCGGGGCTGACCTCAGGGCGCGGCCCATGGTCTCATAGTTCATGTCGGGCTTGTTCTTGTGCTTCCCCCACAGCCTGGACACGGCCTTGGAGTCCACCAGCTTGAAGATGCCTTTGTCTCTCTGCATCCACTTGATGTACCTGGGACAGGTATTTTTATCCTGCAGCAGCTCCAGCAGGAACTCCCACAGATATGTGGTGTTTCCTAAAGAGTACGTGCACACAAACACACAAACACACACACACACACGCACACACACACACAGAACAGCATGAAAACCAGATGAAGGGAGCGTTCCTGCAGAATGAGGCTTAGGATGGGAAACCAGAGCCAACCTTTTCCTTCCCTTGGCCTCTTCTTGATCCCCAAGTCATAGGAGCCGTTGGAGGCAGGCTGCTGCGTTTTGGGTTTACGTCCACCTGCGTTCAATACACACCAATATCAGTTTTTATTTCCTCTCTTCTCTCCTACTGCTGTTGGATGAGGCCTGGAGCAGAATTTGATTTAGGGGCCCCTCTTGCTGCTAAGTACATCAGCACTGCTAAGAGCAATTCAACATGGATCTGGTGAAATCTTGGAGAAGAGTGCCTAGTTTAATTGGCTGAGCAGTCAAATATAATTGTAGTTTACTAATTTATATTTGGGAACAATTAGAGCTAAAAGTCAAAGATTAAACTCACAGCATCAGATTGTAGCTGTGGTAGTAAAACAGTCTAACTCTGAATGTTGTTCTTTGAACTTTTTGCAAAGTAATCTTGCCAGCTACTTAAAATCTTAAATTTAAATGTTAAACAATTTAAAATGGTTTAACTTATGCATGCAGAAACCATTAAATCAAGTTTAACTGCATTAATATTCTCTTAGTTCATTGATGCCTTGGGCAGGTTCTAAATGCTTTACATCATGTTTTAGATCCACTAACTGATGACTTAATTTGGATTAAACAGAAGTGCAAATAATTTATATTTATTTTAATTATATTTTTTTTATTTGTTTTTTATATGATTCAATAGTTGTGGGTTTAAGTATTGTCGGCAGTGTCTTCCAGTAACATAATTACTCAGTGATATTTTACATTTCCCATCAACTTAACATCTTTTAATACAAACCCCGGTGGACCGCCATGGTGCCCCAACCACAGGGCGTAGCAAGTTTTCTGGGGAAAACCCTGCATGATCCAAATGCCTTCAGTGATGTTGTTAGTGCTAGTGTTAGCCAACTTGCTATCTATGTTGCGGGATCATTTTTAATTCTTTCATATTTTGGCAGTATTCATGTTTCTAAAAGGTATCTGACATGTAGTTTGTGTTCAAATATTGTTGACATCTTTTAATCAATTCGGGAACAAAAGGTTCCTCTGTCAGTAGATAATCGAATCTCTGCTATCAAACTACAAAAACGGCCTAACAGGTTTGAGTGCAGCGCATCAGCAGCATTTAAAAAAACACCAAATTGAGTTGCTCTCAAATGCACCTGTGGAGCAACAGTAACGAGGAATTCAGACTGAAGCAGCAATGTTCCACTTCATACAGACACTACTGAACCATTTAAATAGGTAAAGGAAGGATATAAAAACATGATGCGACTGTAAAAAGGCTGGTTTCCTGGAGCTAAATGTCCAGAACATTGACACACTGACCTCCTCTCTTCTTCTTGGCTGCAGGCTCACAGTCAGGAGGGATGGGGAAGGAGTCCTCCTCGATGGGCCCACACTCAGTAGAAACCTCCACCACAGTCTCCATCATCACATCCTCTGCTGAACAGATAAGACACATTTACATGCTTTACCTGCTGCACACCACACACTTTACACTATGGCTAGCTTTCAACTCTGATTATTCAACCAACATGAGACAAACAATACAATATTATTTCTGTTGGAACAATTCAGTTAAAACAGCCTCTGATTCAACGCAAACCAAGAAATCAAAAGAAAAAAAGAAACTACAATTCATTTTCCAAACTTCTGTTTATGGTTATAATATTGGTGCTATTCCTTGTGAAATGTCTGAATCTATCCTATAGCAGGATATTCAGTCAGAGACCTGGCAGTGTTTACCTGTGCTGCGGTCATTGTGAAGGCCCCCGGGTGATTCCATGTGCAGCAGAGCTTCAGCTGCCTCAAAAGTTTTGTCAAAGCAAACCATGTCGTGGCCTGACATCTCTACTGCAAACAGAGCAAATAAGAGGTGGTCAAAGCAACGGGGTTGTTGGCTCACTGAGCAGAGGCGCGCAGGTCAGACCTGGGCCATCCAGAACCCACTTCCTGACCTATTTGCTGTGAAAATAGCTGAATTCAGAAGCTGCAGCAATGCCAGCCACTATTTTGAAATGTTTACTTCCTGGTCTGAGATCTGCAGAAGCAGTCTGCTCCTCCCTTCCTGTTTCCTGTAAGTGGGTCTGAATGGTGACGCCTGCTTCCTGCCAGCAGAGGGCAGCCTAGGCCAGCAGTCAGAGAGTGGAGGACTCACCAGACTCGGCCGCCTCCGTCACCACCTCCTGCTCCTCAGCCACGTCCTGCATCAGGTACGTCCCGTCGTCGTATACCAGGACCTGGGCCGAGTAGCACTCCTCCACTTGGGCGCTGGGCACCTCCTCCACAATGACGGCTGGAGACCCCTCCTCTTCTTGCAGCACCACCCCCTCCTCTTCTTCCTCCTCCACCATGATCACAGCCTCTCCGTCCTGCTGCACCACCTCCTCCTCCTCCTCAGCAGCCTGCTGCACCAGGTCACCACACATTAGACAAAGAAGAGAGCAATGAGAGTTTCCAGAGTTATGATCTCCTCTGGCATGAAGTCCTGACTTCCTGCCGTCCGTCGGTGTTTCAGATACAGGCGATAGATTGTGGAGCTGTGGCACTAATCTGGGATCAGCATTTCCTTCCTCTGTGTCATAGTGAAAACGTCTCAACATAAACATCTCAGTGGATACTAGGCCCCTCAGAGCTGTCCACCCTGCCCAGCTTTTCACCACCATTAGGTGGTGATGATGGGGGTCAAACCACTGACCTGATTCTTGCCCAGAACTTGCTAAAGACCAGCTGCAGCAGCCCCACATCATAATGCTGCCACCACAGGCTTCCCTTCATCTGCCTCTCTTCTCTCTGCAAGGGGCTCTTTGCATGTGAGCTTCTGCGTTCAAGGATAAGCGGCTCGGTCACTTCCAGTCTATTGAAAATGGCATTTTACCCCATGTGCTTGCAGGGCTTGCCCAAGGTCACAATTAATGATGAACATCGATCCAAAGCCCCAACAAATAAGCTGGAGAAAGATTTTAAGATGTATGCCTCGTTATATATCCACAGATACGAAGGTGAGTTTTACTTTCTTTAAACTTTGTGACGAACATTAACTTTAGCTTATGCTTGTAGGCAATATTCTCGGGACATTTTTCTTATAAAAATGTGCTATTTAAGTGTCTAAACATTTTAATCCATTCTAACAGACAATATTTTTACCCTATTTTGTATTTATTTTCAAGGATATTATGTGTGTGTAATGTCGTTGGTGCCAAACAGTGACCAAGTAACGGGGGAGATTACGGTTCAGACTTTTTGCTTCTGAAGCACAACAAGCCCCATAGCTTAACTGTAGGGCAGCTCTGGGAATTGTTAGAGTTCTGGTTCAGCTGTTCAGGTTCAAAGTAGTTGTTTTTAGAAAAATATGGCTGTGTTCCTTAAGGTCTCCGTGTTATTTAGTTTTGTTACTTTTTTATGCTTCTTGCAAAGAGCTCAAATAGAATGGTGTTTACAGCAGGACAGGCGGATCAGTTGCTCGGCTGTCTGGCTCTGGTCTGCTCACTCACTCCCATACACTCGCTCTTTTAGGCTGAATACAGAAGTGATTCCATGAAAATAACTCAAGGAGCCTCCTTTATTTACCATCCATCTCTCCCCGGTAGTTTTAGGCTGAAGAAGCTGATCCGGAGTGAAGAGAAGGCTGCAAACTTTGCTGTGCGGCGTTAGCTTTAACTTGTCGTGGGGGATATTTACAAGCCACCGTCTTCTTAATTCAGGATCATATGGAAATCCATGAAAACTTAAAAACCCATTATATCAGGAAGACAACAATGTTCATAGTATTGCTTTATTTGCTTCTGAAATATGACTTTGTCTTTTCTAACTGTCATGGAAACTCAAAGCGGAAGCAAGAAAGCCGCTTTTCGCTCATGCAGAAGAGACAATGACCTTCCTACAGAGCTCCAGAGGACCAATCACTGCGCTTCTTCGCAAACTGAAGCCTTTTTGCTGTTTCCTTATAGTGTTACAGCTTGTTAGTCCCTTTGCACTGTGGAAATATTCTGACTTTTACTAGTAAACCCAGCCTATTCTCTAACCTTGTCAAGATTTTCTCCGTGACAACAGGATGGGTCACTTCAGACTAGGGCTGTATAAATAAATCGATTTGGCGATATATATCGATATTTTCCGCCCTCGGAAAGTATCGATTTTTCATCCGCGAGTATCGATCCGTTAAACCATAGGGGTCCATAGCCTGACAGCTCTTTCTAAAGTCTAGTTTGTTACGGCGTAGCAGCAAGACTCCGCCTCCCTCAGTCTAACTTTCAACTCGAGCTTAAAGTGCACATTATAAACTACACACCAGTTTTTAAATTGTGTTAAGAGGCCAAGTAAAACCGGAGTTATGCTAAAATTAGTAAACCATATTTTTCCGAATGTCAGAGAAATGTCAAAAGCGCCGCCATTCCCCGGCTTTTCCGATTATGAGAGGGAATGAGCTTCCAAACGTACAAAACGAAACGAAACATTAGATTCCTGTGTTTTTGGAAATGTAAAATCTTCAATAAATAACAATGGACTGTATTTTGTTGCTGAGGAACGAAGTAAAGTTGCGCAAGTAACCGTGAAAGAGAAGCGGAATGGAGAAGCGGAAAGGACTAGCTGCAAAAGTAGTGAAATCGCGAAATTAATGCAAATTTTGACTGGTAGCATTCACTTCGTAATTAGTTTTTAGCTTAGCGGTTTCTGTTCTGTATATAAAGGATTACCTGAAGAATGAACATAGGTTGATGACATCCGAAGCGGGCGCGAAGCGGGCGCGAAGCGGGCGCGAAGCGGCGCTGTGTTTTGAGCAGGAAGACGAAGAGGAAAAAGCCCCAGCCGAAATCCGCGGCGCAGTGAGGATTTCCATGATAACAATGGCTGATCGATCATTCTTAGTAGCAACAGACAAAAAGTATCAGAGGCTGAGAGTACTATGAGATCCTGGCAGTCTGAGAGGCAGCTACTCAGAGATCCAAGCAGGGGAATAGCGGCGCTGCGTAGCTGCAGGGAGTCGATCACTACGGCGTGAGGCGGAGCCACGACTTTAGCAGTTAGACGAAAGCAGCTTACAGCCACGGCTAACTCCGGGAGCCAAGGTAGAAAAGCCTTTTTCCCCATAGTCCAAAAAACTGCATTTGTTGCTGCATTTTTATTCCAAAATGCAGCCACAGAAAAAACATAAGTGCAATCATTTGCATATTGAGAGTCTACAGAGGCTGATAATCTCCCCACTCTGCTCCTGGATTACCGTTTAAACTTTTGAGTTTTATGTCTAATCCACATGAATTAAATTACAGAAACTAATTCTCTCACTGCCTCTTTGATTCATTTTGTCCAGCTGCAGACTGTTAGACTGTCCAATCAGAGTCAGGTATTGTGTAGTTGGTGCTTTTAATCAGTTTTCAGTTAACTAAATTCAAGTCTATGGAACACAAAATGTCACTAAAATCATTCTGTCCTTCTAAAATCTTTCAGAAAATCGTAAAAATGCACTGAATCGTAGCGAATTGTATCGCTCAACAAATATCGTGATACATAAAGTATTGTGACCAGAATATTGTATCGTATCGTGAAATTATTGTATCACTACACCCCTACTTCAGACATGTTTGATTAAAATGAGAAGCTGCTCGTTGCATCACTTGGTTTAACAACCATCTGAAATATAACGCACTTCCAACTAAAAAAATTATTTCTGCTCCAGAATAGCGTCAAGCATAAATTATATTAACTCTGCTTGTTTTAAGCTCAAAATTATTCATACTCTTGGCAGTTTTTATGAAACAGAGAAATAAGCAACAGAAAAGTAAAACATGAGTTACAACAATATTCAAATTTCCCTTTGGGATTAATAAAGTATTCTTGAATCTGAAATGTTGCTTCTGGCTGAAAATGAGACTCCTTTATTAACAACTGTTTGTGGTTCTGGTCTGCTCTGCATCCCCAGAACCAGAACCAGAACCAGAACCAAACACAGAGAAACAGTATTCAGCTTCTATGCTCCACTAATCTGGAACAAACTGCTGACACAGAATTTGTGTAAATCACGGCCAACAATCCACCTGTTCATTGATTCAAAACTAGAACATTGATCAATATATTTAATTGTACTTGCTTGAGGATTTTGATGATGGCACATGTAAGGTTTATTGTTTGTTTCATAACTGGTTATTGTATGTTTTATGGTGTACAGCAGGTTTAACTGCCTTGTTGCTGAAATGTTCCACCCAAAAAAATGGACCAGGCTTAGAATTCAATCTGAAGCTAACTACCTGGAAACACAGCTGGCTGCTCATGAAAAACCAGAGGTGAATGTTTTCTGATGACCAGCCCTGTGAAGCTGCAGCTGACAGAACCGGCAGGTTTCTGCAGAAATGTGCAGATTTTTAGATGAACCTGGATATGGACATTAATAATTCCATATTGATGCAGTGATTGGACATAACAGAGACATGTGAGACTGCTCTGTCATCCAGCTGAATACACTGCCATTTTCAAAACATACAGAATACACGTTCTGATGGGTTTCATTTGTCAGAATAAGCGAGTATTAAACAATGTTAATTAAGGCCAAATTTCTGTTCTTAAAACTAGTTTGTTTTATTGGTCTGCGAAAATATTCTAATTAAAAATGTCATGTTTTCATTAACTGTAAGCAAAAACTCATTATAATTAACAAACATAAAAACTTTCAAACATCCATCTGTATTCACTTAATCTATATAATGTGTTTCATATGTGATAAAGTTCCTGAAATGACTTTTCAGTGATATTCTAATGTATTGAATGTCTCCACTCTGCATGCACACTGAGCAGATGTGTCTGAGTGAGAGTCAGCAGATGGAAGCAGTTCTAATACCCCTGGCTTTCTGTAGTGGGTCATTGGAAGAAAGACTGATCTGCGCTGAGGCTTTGGAGCTCCATGCAGGGAAAACCAACCCACTGCAGTAAAAAACAACTTCTATGTCCTCAGAGTATTTTAATTATGACTGATTCCCAGAGTTCTACCACACTCGAGATGCACTACCAAGGCAAAGACATTTTAATTATTGAAAATAAATAAACAAAACAACAAATAGAATGAATTATGAAGTCTGTAAGCAAAATTGTCATTCAATAAAAGGGCTAGTTGACTCCAAAGAACCATACTGAAGACTTTTATCATCCAGTTTTTGGTAGAACGAGAGAAAAGAAAAAAGCGCTAAAACAATTATTGATCTTGTTTTAATTTGTAGACAAAGACTAGAAGAGGTTTACCTGCTGAGACTCTTCAACCACAGTGACATACTCCACTATGTTTCCTCCTCCATCTGACACCACCACAGAGTTCATCACTCATTCCTGTTAAAGAGAGAGAAGAGCATGCCAGAGGTCAGGAGGTCAACTCAAGCTGAGGGAAGTGTGCCGTTTGTGTTCCGAATGTGTTTGAACAAGATCAATGTCAAGGGAAAGCCTGGGGCTGATGTGAGACAGTAAGGTTACGGTCAAAGCCAACTACCGCTACAACTACTGCTGCTACAACAACAACTACCACTTCATCATCAACAACTGCTTCAACAACTCTCATTTTAAGTCAATAATGTCAAGAAAGTAGAACTGCCAACAACTATTATTTTAGTAATCCACTAATGTAAAAATATTTCTACAGATTTTTTATTTAACCACTTGAGGTGGTTAAATGAATTTTAAAAAACACATAAAAAAGTAAAACACTTCAATTCTTTTAAACAAGAAAAACATTTTATTTCTTAAAATATAATAACAGCACTCCTTTAGTGAACGCTTGATCATTTGTAGCAAAGAATGCATCTGCAGCTAAAAAATACTTCAATACAATATAATAACAATAATAATAATAATTAATAATAACTTTATTTGTAAAGCACTTTCATTCAATGCAGCTAAGGGTTGCAAGAAAATAAAAGACAAAATAAGACAGTGCAGATTAAAAACAGATAAAACAATAACAAGGCAATAAAACATGGAAGCAGAGTTCAAAGCATAAACAAGTGGCTCTTTAACTTTAAAACCATCCACAGACCCAGCCTGCCTGGGGTCTAGAGAAAGGTTGTTCCACTGAAAAGGAGCATGAGAGGAGAAGATACGCCCGCCAACAGCTATTCTCTGCACTTTAAACATTTTTAAAAGGCTAGGGCTGATCTACTGATCAAGCAACTAATAACAGGATTGGAAAAGGTGCTTAATTTGAAGGCGGGCGGAAGGGTTTTTTATTACCGAATCTGAGCCAGGTGAAGGTAAAACTGTCACTAGAAGAGTTCCGGGTAGAACAGATTTACAAAGAATGTTTTATCTAAATGCAAAATGAATAGTTTTTTTGTACAGTTTCAGTCTTCCAAGTGGCCTTTTTAGAATCTGTATACTCCAATTAACAATTAATTGATTACTAAATTAGTCAACTCAATAATCAATCCATCTGATTAACCCAACTAATTGTTTCAGCCCTAAAAGAAAGTACATCCTAAACTTCATTAGCATCAGCTCATTGCACTACAAGCTAAGGTAGCACACAGGGAGGAGAGTGAGAACTGATCCAGAGGTAAGAAGGAGATTAATATCCAGCCATCACACTCAAAGATCAGGTCACCAGGACTCCTGGCATCACAGCTTTCTGTCACTCCGTCAGCTACAGACAGATCTTAGAGAACAGTCTGTCTTTGGGTTCTTCTGAACACACCAGCTCAGCCTCCCTGCTGTACCCGATCACTACTATGACCACGATAATCATCTGCTACTGCTGGAAGTCCTGCATGAACTGACTACAAGTTAATGTTGAGCACAAAATCACCATTTAATGTTGAGTTTGCACGAATCGAGTACCAGCTGAGCCTCAGTGTCCTCACAGCTTTACTGTAAACAAGGCAGCGATTCTGTAGCTCCGAGAAAACAGCAAAACAACATGTTAGCTGACTGCCTGCCAAAACAAGCTATGCAAAATTAAAACTGTGACTTATTAAACTATGAAGTCCGTCAAACCAGAAGACGCTGATGGGTGGGGAACTCTAGCTAGTTCTCCATCTGCAGTTAGTGTTTACTTTCTGAGCGGGATCTGAGCTCAGTGCGACCCGTCTGTCGCTGCAGTCTCCGAGGCTACAGTTAGCTCCTCTCTGCGCTTAGATACCAGGTCTGTTTACTCACTGCTGTTCAGAAGAGTATTCAACTTTTAAAAGCAAGTCAACATTCATTTTTGCAGTAAAACACAACACTAAGGCACATAAAGAACCTTGCTGTGGTTATTTTTATTCAGCTTCAGAGAGCTAGCAACTGGTTAGCTGCTAAAACACTGCTACTCGTTTTGAGACATTAAACTTTAAGACTATTCCAGTAAATAGCCTTAAACAGCGGGGACCGTGAGCTTTCAGAGTGTTGTGGGTTTTCTTCTCTTACCTTGTTTTGCTTTTGCTTGCGGGAAGTGAGCTCCACTGCTAGCAGCAGCTAGGGCCCAAGTTAGCTTCTGTTAGCCCACTTGACGGGACCAAAATGCTCCTGTCGCTCGCTTCTGTAGGTGTTTCCAAGGCCTCGTTGCCGCGGAAGTCCCCACGCAGGCACCTATTAATGTTCTGGAGATTGAATGTACAGGTCGATATGCCACACAGATTTCGAAGTTAGGCTTCTATTTCCGATGGAGTTCTGCTACCCGTTAGCTTTCCGGTGTGCCGCCTCTCTTTGCTACAAATGATTCAATGGGTCAAAGCACAGACCGCCTTGACGTCAGACGAACGGACGCAGAAACAAACTCTCCAGATCTGGGCAGCAGCTCAAGCGCCATCTAGTGGAGTGTGAAGGAGAACGCTTTAACTATCTAACCCTAACTAACTAACTAACTAACTAACCCTTTCGCAAATCTAAGCGTTTTAGGAAGCTTTTTCGAAAGTAAATGATAATCATTTTGACTCCGAAAATCTTTAAAGAAATCCAAAAACTGTAGTTACCGCAGTGAGATTTATGAGGGGAATTAAAGGACAAATGTTAACCCTCAAATTTTAGTCTCTTTTCATTGGCACTCTGGGACAAGTAGTCATACCATCACACAAACAACACACACACAATCATACCCAAGAGTAATTTAGAGTATTCAATCAACCTAACAGTCAAGGTTTGGACTGTGGGGAAAAGCTAGAGTATCCATCACTCTTCACCTTTCTGATGATTAAGATCCAATGTTGTGTGAGCATGTCCCAAATCAGTCCCCTTGTTATGTCAACGTTAAAAGGGACAGAGGATGTTCACACCTCATTTCTACAACTTCCGTAGGCTTCGATCAGCGAGTCATTTCAGTTCCATTTGAATATTTCAGGAGACTTCAAAGAAGTCCTGAAGGGATCCTAGGAGGTCTTCCAGTGTTTTAGGTAAGTAAACACACACTAAAGACAGCATCAGTCTTTAGTAAACCACGAAGCATTGATGACAAGTTACAAGACTCTGTATCTATTAGCTATCACTGGGGAAAGGCACCACAGAAAAGTACTGCTTTTATGGTCATGGGGCTTGAATCTCAAACTGGGTCTTCCTGCAGAGATTGCAAGTTCTCCCTGATCATGGGTTCTCATGAGAGAACCCATGAGATAATCAAATAGCAGTATTACCCAGAACATCCTGACGATCAGAACCTGTCGTACTGACCTTGTAAGCACTTGTAGAATAATCAGGACCTGTAAGCCCAATTTGGAGATTTATGCAGAGAAAGATCTAGAGAAAAACTGAGTGGGTTTCAACTTTACTTATCAGGCATACTTTCATTAAGTAGAGGGAGGGTTTTGAGTTGGGTGGTTTGGAGCACCAATCACTCTACACAAAGATGAAATGCCAAACTGAAGCTGAACATGGTTAGTCATTAAGGGTACAACCTGTGGTCCAATCCAACAGATAAGCTACTGTGGCCCAAATTCATGTTGGTTCTGATAGAATACAGAATACACAGGGCATCAGTGTGTAGCCACAAAACAGTCAAGGAATTCATTTGGAGCCCTTTCCACTGCTAACAATGGGCATGTGAACATTTGACCTGGACCTTAGAGAATTGGAAGTAGCTGGACCAATTTTATACGAGTCATGTTTTCTTACCTCACATGGATGGCCAAGTGTGTGTGTGCGTGTCACTACCTGTAAAAGGCAGGGTGTCCACAATGAACTATGGGAACAAAGCAAGTTGGCAGAGGTGGTGTGTTGGTTTGGCAAACATTTGGTCTCATCATCCATGTGGAGTTTACTGACATGTCGCCTAATTAAGCTTTGTTGAAGACCATGTAGAGAGTATAACGAAATGGCTGTGGCCTTCTTAATCAGGAAAACGAACACTGCTTTGACATAGAAATGGGACTGAAGCATTGATTTGGTCTACAAATCGACAAAACAACAAATAGAGTCCAACAAATAGAGTCTTGCCCAGCCAGTGACTATGCCACTGGATGGGCAAGAATCTCCTATACATAGAGGCCTCAGCTCACAACATCTTTGGTGCCAGATCCCATCCCACACATTTACACAACGGATTCATGAAAAATAATTAAAACAATTAAGCAGATGGCATTATACTTTGTTTTCTGATATATGTTCAAACGTAATAAAAAAATAAAAGCTACTTTTTTTAGTGTAAACCCACCACCCTAAAGTGTGGTGGATAAATACCGACATGCAACATACCTGCGTCCCAGATAGTCCCAGAGTTAAACGGCCTGTCAAGAACATTTGTCTAATTAGATTTAATTGTTCACACTTAAAAAATATTAAGCAATTCAATAAATTAAATTCTGTTTTCAAATTCTTTATTTTGCAAAACAAGAGTACATTTTCACAATATCTCCTATTTAATGGCAACCATGTAGAATCTAATAGAGAAATCCAACTGAAAGCATAGAGGACAGTGTGTAATATCCCATTTAAAAACATCTATTCTATCAGTTCAGTTTCAGTGATCCCTGCTGCCCTACAAAAAAAAGAAATTCACAAAGAGGAAAAATCTGAAGGAAGAGAAAACCACAACAGAGTTGTCAAAGCTTTTCACACTGGAGACCTTCCTTCAGATATACTGAAACATTTGACACATTAAAAATCACAATCCCTTAATATACAGTTTGTCACCTGTTTGTACATGCTGGAAGCCTTTAAGTTCCACTAAATACAGGGTTAACTCTAGAAAAATAGAAAAACAAGACAGGATAGGAACACAAAGAGTGAAAGAACAGGATGCTGCTTTATTTCCCCATTTAACCTAATGATTCAATGATGATTCCAGTATGTGTAAAATAGAGATGTTACTGACTACAGTTACAGTTTCCTTACTAGTTTCTTTTTTCAATCTTAATCTGTGGATATAACATCAGGTACGTGATGCTGATTATTCTTTATTCACACAATTTCCTTGGAGTGTTTTTAAAAATGACCCCCATTACAATTTAATGGGACCATTGTGAAGGTAATGGTGTAGGTGCTATGTTGCAGAGCAAGAAGCCAGATTGGATTGCACAGAGCTCTAATGGGTTGTTTGAAAATGATGAACATGAGGGAAAACAGTGAGGTAGTAGGTCACACTCATGGGTTCACGTGTTTGTTCATAAACATAAAGTACAGTCAGAGTGATTCCACCTGGAACCAGAAGTGGCAGAGAAAAAAACCTGAGGCTGGTTTCTATAACGCAGTGCTGGTGGATTTGAACGCTCCTCAGTTTGAGAGCTAATACTGTGGCGGCGGGACAGTGTTTGGAGATGCACAATGTCAACATATTCCACTTTTTAAGCTTTAACGTGCAACAGTAAAAGCTTTGGGATGTTTGAAAGGCTCAGTTTAGTCAAAAGCTGTAAACAGATTGTAGTTCACAGAGGAGACAGGAAATGTTCCTAACAACACAACAAAAACCATATGCCCATAACAATCTGGCTACAATGCAACTGTTATACATGTGACGTTTCATAGTAATGGGCTATGTGGGCTCAATAAAGCAGCTGGTGATCTAAACATTGTACCATGTCAGTAATGTGTAACCAGTTACTCCCTTTGTATTTCAGAGCTGAAGGATGAAGTGTAGGAGAAAGGCACACCCTCTGTCCTCTAGTGAGAATCATCATTTAGGAGTGCTTTACTGCAACAAATAAAAGCAGCATGTTAGTATTGTACAGATGATGAAAACTCCAAAACCTTCCTCCAAGTCTACATCCCTATAGTGGAAAGTACACACATACAGGAGGAATCTACATTTTACTTGGAAGCACATAGTGTTCATAATCTAATCTAAAATAATCCAAATAATTACAGCCTCAATACCTTTGTTGGATACTACTGCATTTGAATCCTAAGAAGACGTCGCCTACCCTGAACAGCAAAGTTTAAAGAGCTATGTTAATTCTTTTCCAGACCACACTACATGCTGTAAGGAAAAAAAATAGTAATCCTTTTTATAGTTTAAGTACCACTTAAAAGTAAATCATTAAGTTTTTTTGTGGAGATGCAGGTTTTAAAAGCTGATATTCATGTCAGGTAATTTTATCATTTTGGTTGACTAAGCAGGTTCATTGGTAGGTACAGTAACTTTTATATATAGCATTTATATATAAAAGTTAATCTCCCTAAATTTAAGCATCTCTTCATCTGTTTATCTTATAAGTGCACCAAAGAAAACATTTTTTTTCTTAAACACCAATGAAACCAGAGTTCTTGGCTGAGATATTTGATGAAAAGGAGAATGAAATCAGATTTTCCGGTATCTGACCTGCCACTGATCACTGGTTAGAGAAGGTTAGAAAAAATTAGTCAATTTTAATCTCTTGCAAAAGGATTAGTGCATCGCCATTTACTAGTTATAATACTTGCATGCTACTTAAAATTTTAAAAACAAACTGTTACCTCAGAGGCAGGGGTACCGTCATCTTCTGGAGCTGGGATGATTCTGCCGGTCATAGGACCAACTCCTAGGACCTTGGGTCGTTTCTCTTCTTTGGGCGTTCCTTCCAGGACAACAACAATGTATTCTTTGCTAGAATCTACTAGTACTGGAGTCTCCTGCATGACTGGAGCAACCTCTGTGGATGCAGGGGCCTCGACAACTGCCACAACCTCAGTGGGTACTGGGGCCTCCTCGACAACCGGTGCAACCTCTGCTGGTGTCGAAGTCTCCTCAACAACTGGCACAACCTCTACGAGTACAGGGCCCTCATCAACAACTGGTACAGCTTCTGTGGCTACAGGGGCCTCCTCGACAACTAGCACAACCTCTGCTGGTATCAAAATCTTCTCGACAACTGCTGTAATCTCTATGGGTGCAGGGGCCTCCTCGACAACTGGTGCAACTTCTACGGGTACATGAGTATCCTCAACAATTGCAGCAACCTCTGCTGGTGTTGAAGGCTCTTCAACAACTGGCGCAACCTGTACGAATGCAGGAGCCTCATCGACAACTGATGCAACTTCTACAGCTTTAGGGGCCTCCTCAACAACTGCTGAAACCTCTACGGATACAGGGACCTCCTCAACAACTGGTGCAACCTCTGCTGGTGTCAAAGTCTCCTCGACAACTGCTACAACCTCAATGGTTGGAGGGGCCTCCACGGCAACTGCTGAAACCTCTATGGGTACAGAGACGTCCTCAACAACTGGTGCAACTTCTGCAAAGGCTGCTGAGTCTTCCATTGACACTACCTCTACTGGTGTAAGAGACTCCATGGCTGGTGCTACTTTTACAGTTACAGAAACTTTTCCATCTTCCTCTGGTGTAACAGTCTCCTCACTAATTGCTACAGCTTTGAGTGAAGTATCTCCATCTGATGTCAAGACCTCTGTAATAGTAGGGCTCACTTTTTCAACAGGTGTTTCCACTTCTGGTGGTAGGAGTTCTTGATCGTTGGATGCCGAGTCATCCTTTCCTTTGGCTTTCTTCAGTAACTCTAATGAAGAGGCAGCTGCTAGTGGCACTGCAACACAAAAGCCAACCATCTAAACATCACAACTACTCAAGTTGTATTTTCTCCACAATTGGCACACAAGTTGAGGTGATGATGCAGTTTACAGATCATCTGCTAAAATCTTCCAATGACTCATAATTATGAAGTGGATAACACATACATGGAGTTTTAGTGTTAACTGTGAAAAGGGGGATTTGTTTAGCAAAAATTAGATATGGGTTCAGGTTCAAAGACAAACATTAAGCAATGTATGCAAACATTTGGTCTCAAGTGTAAATACTGGACAATGCCATCATAAATGTAGATTAGAAACATATCAGACAAATCAAAGACGGCAGTAAATATTTTAGTTTAACAAAAAGCTTTATTGTAGGACCTCATGAAATATCCGTTCACAGTGCTCATTGTCCAGTTATAAGCAAAATAAAAATATGATCACATATGATTTTAATTGGTTTGTAAACTATTAAAATGAATGATTCACAGCATTTCCGACACTAACATTTCTCTAGACAATCTGACATGACAGTTATTACAGAGTTGGAACATAGCTTTGCATTTAGATACACATGTGTATCACAGTAGGAGATAAACATACATACATGAACTCTGTGTGATACTTAGAACAGCAGGGCAACATTACAGATGCTTAAAGCAAAGAAAAACAGAGTTTGGTCAAATCAGAAAATAGCATCAAAGGTTTTAGAACAAAATGGTACCATTAATATTACAGCGTCTACTCTGGCTTAACATTTTGTTGTTGGTTGATACTGTTTGAACTTTGGGCTCATATACCTGATGAGGATTAACGTGAATGAATAAGGTTTATAGTTGTTGAGTGATCACATTTATTTCACCCATAACTGCAAATGAGCATTGCTTGAGAGCTCATAGCCACATGGGGAGGTGCAGATATACTTCAGTTTGTAGTTTCTGACAGTGCAAGGCCAGTTAAGAACCTGAACAAAAATCAGACACACAACATGACACACCCCATGGATTTCAAGTTACTTTCAGCAGCCACTGCCCGTTCAAACCCGCTCCAATAAATAAAAAGCAAATATACACTTTCAGAACAACAAGAGAAAATGTACAGTAAGAGGTGAGGCCAGACACCTGGGGTACAGCAGCTAGCCTTTAGAGGTTCTACAGACTGGGACAGGTCTTATTGCTCCCTGTGATGTTAGACGACTACTGATGTCAAAGGGGTCTTTGCAGTAATCCAAAAATAATCAGGTGTGTGTGGTGGTGTGTATGTCTCCCTGCAGTTAATGTGTGCAGCATCAGGTTTCCTCAGATTAAGAGCTCATACCATCGCTTTGCGTCTCCTCTGCGCCGACAGCGGCAGGTTCGGTCACAGCCTGGGCAGCCTCTTCCACTGCCTCAGCCACTTTGGCTACTTCCTCTGCAGCTGCCTCCACTTCCTGTGCCACCTGGGCGACTGCCTCGGCAGCCTCTGAAACTGCCTCGGCAGCCTCTGCGACCACCTCAGCTGCTTCCTCCACTATGGTTTCTGCCTCAGCAGCAGCAGTAGCAGCAGCAGCTTCCTCTTCCCCAGCGTCAGCCTCTCCGTCTGCAACGCAAAGAAATACACACACCGGCTTAGTAGAGGAACTCTCCTAATGTTACATACACAAACAATCCTTCAGGTTAATGAATCAGATCAGAATATACAGGATTGGATCTGAATCTTACTGTACGATTAGGTTGAAGTGATTGCTTTGTATCAATTTGGACCAAACTGAATTTGCTGTTATCATTCTGGTTTCTGTCTAAGAAATTTATTATATCTGGATCTTTAGACCCCTGTATATTACTACTTAATGTATGTAATAAAATACCGTCAAGAACATTATGCTTTGTTATGATTTTGCTCTTTGTAGAGCAACTTAATTAAGCATTATTATTATTATTATTATTATTATTATTATCAACTGTCTTGTTGCTCAAAGTTTTCTTTACTACAATGTGCCTGTATCGTTTGATTTCAGATTCAAACTCTTAAAGTTGGGGGCAGGAGGGCAAATCGTGAAAAATGACTAGTCATTGTTCAGGTATAATTATTTATAGTTTATATTTCAGTCCAGATTTTTAATAGCGCCCTCTTGAGTCACAATGTTGTCCATGCCTAATGCAGATCTTGATACTAAATGGATTATACACATCCACATTGGTGTATTATCACTGATTAATGATGATTCACTTCCTGCCAGAAGTCATGAAATCTTGTTGCTAGCATGTTTTCCACTTGCTCTTGGTGTTTAACAGCCTGTAGAGGTGACACAACCACTGCTTCAATCTACACTTAAGATAATAAAAAATAAAGCCTTTTCTGCAATAAACAAAAACAATTGATGAAGATTGAAAATATTACATCTTTCACCCATGTTTGACTGTCCCACCAAATCAAAATATGCTTAGTTTTTAAGCAATGCATCCAAACACATCCTTCATTCTAATTTGCCCATATTGTCAGTATTAAGCCATTTTTCTTTTGTAACACATTCTTAAAATTTACACAGATCAGCCATTATGATTTCTGACAGTGAAGCACAAAAAAAAAAAAAGATCATTGCATGAGACCCGTAAGTGAATGGGATTTATAATGAAACAAGCAAATCTTTGATATGACTGTGTAGGACAAAATAAGTTCTTAAGATTTACTGTCTTGCAGGTTATAGATGGACCCCTGCTCCAACACACATGAATCAGATGATTGAATTTCCTCTTTATTATGCCATCAACTTTGGCAAAAGCCTGGTAAAGAGCCATTAATTTGATTCAGGTGTGTTGGAGCAGGGATACATCCCAATCTTGCAAGGCAGCAAATCTTGAGGTCAGGGAATTGAGACCCCTGGTGAAGGAAGTAGGAACAAGTTGAAGAATCTCAGCAACTTTCACAAGGTCCAAAGCATGAGTAGACAGACTCTTCACATCTGTGAACAACTAAATGTTGTTGAAGTTACAGAAACTAGTGAACTGGCAACAAAATTGTGAACAATCAAGGTTCACTGATAGGTGTAAGGAGGCTACACTGGGCTGTACTGGTTGTACTCCTAAACGATCCCACAGCAGACCTTCAAATGATCTAAAGCAGGGTTGGGCAACTCCAGGCCTCGAGGGCCGGTCTCCTGCAACTTTTAGATGTCTCTATTTCAACACATAGAGACATCACATAGAGTCAAATAATGAGGTTGTTAGCAGGACTCTGGAGAACTTGACTGCACTTAGGAGGTGATTCAGCTGTTGGATTCAAGTGTGTTGGTCCAGGGAGATGTCTAAGAGTTGCAGGACACCTGACCTCCAGGACCAGGATTGCCCACCCCTGATCTAAAGAGTCCTTGCCTCTGCAGCTCTGGCTTGTTGCGGAACCAAAAGGGGAAGGGTTTCACAGGGTGGAAACCTTGACACCATAAGGGTGTCTAAAGGGTAAAACCCAGTTTGATGGATCTACAAGGTTCAGAACATCATGACAACCTGCCTAATCGTCTCTTGGTCCCTCTTTTGCAACCTAATTAGTCCAGACATGTTGAGGCATTCGCTCCCCTTCTGTAACTTCTGGCACCATTATAGCCACTTCTCCACTGGATTGACTTTATCCAGTTCTGCCCCAATCTGTCCCAGTCAGATTCACCTCCATCACGAGATCCTGTGTGACTCTTCCCCCATTTTTTATATAGTCCAAGCCGCTCAAATCCAAATATTACAAACAAGCAATTTGATTGACAGCATTCCCTGACTGGTCCATGATGTACAATATTCAATCAAACAACACTGAAGCTCCGCAGTGGAGTGGCAGACATGCAGACTGATGCCAGAGAGCTACTCAGTCTGGAGGAGAACAATTATGAGTTTAATCTTGAGTGGTGCAGGAGCACACACGTCCACTTATAGCGCAAACCACATCATGGAAGAGTCGACCACAGTATACCCGTCCACATTGACGCCCACAATAGTAGGGAACAGACCATAGTGAAGGCGCTTTCAAACTGGGGTAGAACCAAACCAGACATTAACCAAATAGAGCGAGACTCGACAACAGAGAAATTAATTTTGTAAGGCTACTTCAGATGCGGCAAGTTGCAAGATGAGGCCTCCATAGTTTGGACTTATTTATCCATGGTTTCTCAACTGGATTAGGACCCGCCAGCATATAGAGGGCAAGTCAACACTTTAAACGTGTCCAGAACCATCTCTGCTTTGCAATAGGATGCATCACTCTGATGATGAAGCCACATAGGTCTGCTCCTATGATCCTGTCACCAGTTCACTAGTATTTCTTCCTTGGCTGAGTACTGACCACTGAGTACTGGGAACACAGGAGTCCATCACTTCAGCTTTGAGGGCAATCCCACCCACTAACAGGTGCCATAATGAAGAGATCAATGTCAATAATGTTACAAAGTTGTAGGGATTACCTTCCCCTGTTCTTGAAATATTATTTATTGATGACATTTAAAAACCTGCCTCATCTCAAAAATTTACAAGTAGATAAAGACATGCACAGAACAAACTGCATGCAAACTCAAAGACAGGAAGGAGGATGACACAGGCAGAGGGAGGGGAGGGGTAAAGAAGGATGAGCAGGCAGGGAGTGGGGTTAAGTGCAGGGTAGAAAGGGTCAAGTGGAAAGTTGGTTCTTACCATCACATTAACAAGTTAGGGTTATCTGGAACTGTGAAAGCACGTCTGACAGTGAAACATACAAACACTGAGACAGGCCAGGTAGGTTGTGCATCTTTAATCTGTATCTGAGAAATCTTTCCATTGCTTCACATTAAATCACAAAGTACACAAAACAGCAGGCTTACTCCTTCAGTGAGGACAGTGTGTGAGAACAGCTGTGGGTCTGTTGACTAACAAAGGAAAGGCTTGAACATTTCTGTTGGCTCGTTGTTCTATGTAGTCATTTTAATAGAAGTCATAAATGAAACAGGCAGAGCTCTGGGGAACAGGAACACTGAACCCTACAGCAGTGCATGCAAAGTGCGTTTGTCTGAATGGCCTTCAACAGCATTTGGTACAACAATGGTCTAGAGTCCCACAACCACAGAGGTTAACAATAGCACAGTCCAGAAAAATCTCTCAAAGTCTCTCAGTCAGATCCGTCAGAGACTGTCCCGAAGTTCTCTATGGGAGAGGAAAGGAGGAGGAGGAGGAGAAGGAGGAAGAGAAGGGGTTTCACATCCAGTTCTAGGACGAATATCCAAGCGGCCACAGAGGACCTTAGCTTTAAGCATTATGCTGAAAGAGTAGAGACACAAAATGTTAGAGAGTTTGGAGGAGGAAATTCTGGTTTTTAAAGAGCTACATTCACACATCATCTCAGTCTAAGTTCAACCACTCTAGCTGTGGGAGTGCAGGTGGAACATGAACAAGGCCTGCTAGCATTGATGATGTCACACAGGGAGGTGAGAAACTGGCCGTCTTACATAGAGAAAACAAAGGGAAGTGGGTGGAACGAAGGGGAGGAGTGTATTAGTGCATCACTAAAGCTTGGATTAAGACTGTGTTTGTTAGAAGGACGGCTTTTGGTTTAGTTTGTGAGGAACATACACTGACATCATGCTAGCCCCTGGTTTCTGTACAATCAGGTTCCTTTTCTGTTTTCTACACTCATCGAAGCAAAAGTAACCTTTTTGGGATAGAGATTTGGTTTATCACTAAACACACAGTCATGATTAAAAAAAACTTGTGTACAACCTCTAAATTCTAAGAATTTTCAAATCAGGACAAAACATTTTTGTTTCTTCATTAAAAACAACAACAAAAAAAAACAGAAAAAAAAGAAAAAAATGTTGATCCAGGTTGACCCGATCAACTCAGTAGTTAATTATGATGATCCTGATCACTTCAGCTGAAGTGATTATACATTTGAGAGGAGCGGTGAGGCACAACTGATACAGTAGTAACAGGTTTAAAAGTGTGTATCCAGCATAGAAATATCATCCCAGTCTGACCTCAGAGCAGGCTAAACCTTTGTATCTGTAATACCATCTGTCTTCAGGTAACAAAAAAGCAGACCTCTACTGTTGAGGCCTCAACAGTAGAGGTCTGTTGAGGCTCATTCAGATCATTTCATTACCATCAGAACCATCGTTGCTCTCACTGAGACAGAGAGCAGACATGCGGCTGCAGGCATTTAGGCATCCTGCCTGTTCAAGCAGATATTCCAAGCTCAAAAAACCCAGATTACAGTAAAACTACTAACATATGTTTCCTACTTATTTCATCACTTAGAAATACAACTGTTAAAAAGGAGACTCATGCTCTGCTTTCAGTGTGGACTTCCTCTTCTGTGGAGGAACCAGATGAATCAGCAGGATTATTTGTGCCGACAGCAGGTTGTTTAAACCAGGTGTTTGGTTAAAGTGTTTGCAGTATGTTTACACCCAAGCTCACGTTTCATTCAAGCCGTGTGAATGAGGCAGGGACGCTACTCACCTTCATCTTTGCCTGCAAACAAACAAAACAAACAGGAAGTTAGAGTTTCGTATGCAACATCATATGCCAACACATTAACACAACTCAGACCTACTCTATACATCATGGATTTATCTCCTCTCATGCTATAATTCCTGTCCAGTACAATTGATGCCATCAGCCAGAATTTCCACTGGGATCAAACAGCCTAATCTGGTGCATCTACAGCAACAGACATGGGCTGCTGAGAGTCAGTCAGCTGAATATGTAAACATCCAACCAGGGCTGCTGTGGGCTGTGAAGGAGGTTTGTCATGGTACAAGATGAACTAAATGAAGCACATGGTGAAAAGCAGAATACGTTCATCCATAATGCTGCAGTCTGGATTCCCTAACAAATACCTTCACAGGTCTGGATGTGGATCAGTGGTAAGGGACAGTGGATGGGAGCATTCACTCCATCAGAACCTATTCAGCAAATGTGTTTCCATCTTCCATTTACCGCATTAACTCTTTTTCAAGAAAGACAAAAACCACCTCAAGCAAGGGTTAAAACTTATTTGCAAAACTGAGGAAGTTATTTCAAAATTTGCCATTTCCATCAACCTTTTTTAATGTAATGCTTCAAAATCCCCATAAAAACCACTGAAGGAAACACGACTAGTAAGGTAACTCTGTGTGGAACAGATGGTGGTCGTTCCCAGTCAGCTGTGTCTAAAAGTTGCTTTGATGTTGACACTCCTGTTCTTTCTGAAATTCAACATGGCTCCTCTATTAACCCTTTAACATTTTTACCAGCATTGCACTGAGAATTTGCTTGTATAGTAAACTCAGGTCAACCAGAGTTTAGAGTTGAATAGGAAAACAGCTGATTCAACTCTTTTCTGGTGGAAATGGCAAACACCAGTTCCACCAGGTGTTTGCCAACTGCTGCTGGCTAGTCTGAAGGAACTGAATGGGGAATGTAGTCTTTGTGGGACGGAAGCTTGGAGACTGCAGCTTCACACAGGAGCTGAATCTCAAAGGTGGCGGTAAATTTTGCAGAGTTAATGATTGCCATGGAGATTAATGGATTTGTCAAACATGCATGGAAGAACTAAATCCACACTTCATGTATGTTTTTGATGAGGGAATAACATTGTACCATGATGTAAATCTCACAAAAGGTTGATTTTACATGATACTGCCCCTTTAAACATTAAGATCCCAGTTATGCTGCAGCCTTGTCTCCTGGCTGCACGGACAGAACTCCGTTTCTAAGTCCATATAGCCTGGCCTGATCACACCGATTCCGATTCTTTCACTGAATGAAACGAGAGGTGTGCCAATCAATCGGCCACCGATCATAATCGGCCGATTTCCGTGAAAAAGTGTATGATCAGTGATCGCCAATCACGGTCTCTTGTTGCCGATCACACAAACTGATCACCTGCATTTCATTTCACAGCCTGCCTGTGCAGCTGGTCTCCTCTTTCCTTCACACTGCGCAAACGCGCAGCAACAAATCCTAAGCGATGTGGAACTATGACGCACTGAGCGAATGGGGAAGTTTGCGTGTTGCGGCGGAAAACTGAAGCACGTCAAAATGCATCAACACGACGAATCTAATATGGCATAAAAACAAAGCCATACTTGACGGAGTTTGGCTACATCGAGGCTCACTGCAGTAAAAAAGACATATGGAGGATCAGATAGCAGGTAAAGCAGCGCACAGCTACAAACACTCACCCGGATTAGCATGACGGTCAGAAAGCTAAACAAATAACCTGGAAAATAATTTAAGCCTTCGCGCTGCGATGTAAGACGCTGGTTCTGCTCTCGCTGTTGAACCGCTGCTACGCTACAGGTAGTAATATCTGACAGACGGAGCTTCGCTTCTGCTCCACCTGGTAGTGACTCTCACACCGAACCTGTTTAAAGCTGCAGCATCTAACTTAAAAAAAATACATTTTACATACATATTAAAACTTTTGCTATTCTAACATGAGACAGAGAATCTCTGGAAAAATAATCGATCTCCTCCCTGATCTGCATAATTACTCCGCTCAGTCAGAAACAGCCAATCAGAGCTAGCAGTAATCAGCTAGCCGCCATGCTATCAGGAAGTTTTCATTCAGTAACTCTGGATTGTGCATAGTAATGGAACCTGTTTTTGCCTTTGAATGTTAAGTGTTATACTTGAATTTTTGGCAATGTTGTGAGGTTTTATTTTGACTTTTTGCGTTATTTAGCCTCTTCAGAGCCTTCATGTGTTTTCACTTCAGTCTGTTAAAGATAGTATTACTATAGCAGTACAATTTGCACAATGCCCGTTTTGTTTTTTTCTTGGAAAAAGTTATTAAAAACAAGTTTTTGTCTAAATTAAGGTGAATTCATGGTTCCTTTTTCCACATAATGTAACCAGTAGTGCTTATGATTAAAAAAAATAATAATTATGTGATCGGTATCGGTGATTGGCCCTCATGGGTGATCGGAATCGAAATCGGCAGGAAAAAACCTGATCCGGCACATCTCTAAATGAAACGCATAACACTCATTTCTATACACATTTTAAATTATGTGATACAAAAGTAATCCAGTTGAAATGTTACTACTATTGTTTTAAGTGGATCCAAAAGCAAGTAAAACGCCTCATGAGGAGCTGAAGATGGGGAGGTGGGGGGGAACTTGCCTTTAGGTGGCCAGGGTTTAGGTGTCCATTCAGTCTTGGGTCTGGCTCTGAGTTCACTGATGCGGTCATTAAACCGATCATGATCTGAGGTCACAGTCTTATATCCCTGTTAGAAAAAAAAAACCCAGAACATCTTAATGTGAGATATAGTTGGAGATCACATCTCTGCTCCATCCATCCATCCATCCATTTTCTTCCGCTTATCCGGGATCGGGTCCCAGGGGCAGCAGCTTAAGAAGGGAGGCCCAGACTTCCCTCTCCCCAGCCTCTTCCAGCTCCTCCGGGGGAACCCCAAGGCGTTCCCAGGCCAGCCAAGAGACATAGTCCCTCCAGCGTGTCCTGGGTCTTCCCCGGGGC
>NW_006800336.1:191742-199367 GCF_000485575.1 Poecilia formosa
TGACTTCCACAATGTTTTCTCTTCATTTCTTTGAGTGTTCCTGAAAGCCAACAAGTTGCACTTTGGAACAACCTTAATATTGTATCATGTTTTTGATCCGAGTTTGTTTTACAGCATGAAATGTCTGAATGAGTGCTCATCCAAGACTGGTGATTCCATACTTTTTGCCAGGGGTTGTAGAAATTCTGTCCATGAAAGTAATGAACAGAATCGGTGACAAAGGGCAGCTTTGGCGGAGTCCAACTTTCACCGGAAACGACCTGACTTACTGCTGGCAATGTGGACCAGACTCTGACACCGGTCATACAGGGACCTGACAGCCCGTATCAAAGGGCCCGGTACCCCATACTCCCGGAGAACCCTCCACAGGGCCCCCCGAGGGACACGGTCGAACGCCTTCTCCAAGTCCACAACACACATCTCTCACATCTCTAATTCAACTGTCTGACAAACCTCTGATGGAAAGTAGAACTTACATATGACAGAGCGCCGACCAGAGCTCCACCACACAGCACCGTGTACAGGATGTTCTGTCCAGAGCCTCCAGGAACTGACGACATGGGCCGCCGCTGCACACCTGCACAGGAAACCATGGGCAAGTTAGATAATTCACTGAATTTGGTTCTCTTTGAGCCCAAAATGCTGCGTCACCCCTCCTCCACCCATGTCAGGTTCCTGCTGACTGGTGGCTCTGCAAAGCTCCTGCAGGGCAGGAATAATGTGTGGTTGAGCGCTAAGCTGCAGCTCTGTTAATGTGAAACGGATTTAAAGGGCTCAACTAACTCTGATACACCAAGGGAAAGGATCATTTCCCACTGTCTTGTAAAGAAATAACAAGACATGGCTGTCCAGAAGCTTCACCTTAAGTTTGACTCAGCATTTCATTTCCTGATGGAATTACTGAGTCATCTCAGTTTTCCAAAACTAACCTAGAAATCAACATTTATTGGCAGAACTCTACCAAAGAGGAGGCAGCCGTGAATGAGGAAATGCTGAACAATTCAACAGTTGAACAATCAGAATAAATAGCCTTTATTTTTATATATCGATATTTTTTATTTGGACTCTTGGATTTGTGTCCTGGAGAGTATGCAGATATTTATCATCTTTTCTTCTTGAGAGAAGATGAGAGGAACTGTTTTAGTGACTCCCGTGTGTTTTAACGTCACATTTATTCTCTTTTTGATTTTCTTTACATTTCCATCCCTTGCTGTACCAACGTTATTCCCAAAGAGAGAAACTGAAAACCTGGCATACGATAGAGAAACAGATGACAGTCACAGTTTTACAGTTACATAAAAATAAGTAATAAATAATTATTTTGTCATAATTTTTATTATTTTCACAACAGTATCATAAAACATCATGATAAACATAAGTCCATATCGTCCACTCCTGGCCATATAGTAAATAAATATTACTGGGCTCAATGCTTCCTTTCTCCTTTTTTTTCCCGTACTTCATTATCCAAAATAAAAACAAACACACATATAAAGAGTTAAATATGAAAAAGATTGGGTAGAAAAAAAACAAAACATGTCCAAAGTACAAAAGAAAACTGACCTAACCCCAAGAGGATCATTGGAAGATAAGCAAGAAGGAGTTAAGGTTCATGTTAACCTTTTTCACAGTATGTATATATTGTGCAAAATGTACACAAACGAGGCCAAGATAAAGAGCTCACTCCCCTGTCTCAATGTTCTATGGGGCTCACGCTGTCAAATCATTAACCAGCTGCTGCAGTTGAAGCCAAGGTCTGAGGAACCTGGTCCTGTCCAGCGTTAAGGGTATTAACCTGTTCACTTATCCGGAGCTAATCCTACATGCTGGCAAATGACCTCCCAAACCTGTTATTTATACTTTCTAATCAGCTCCGGTCTATAAAAGTAGAAGGACATTGGGAGAACATTTTTAAACACTGTAGGGTACGCAGGTCAGAAAGTCATTGGATTTGTATGTTACACCCTCCTCTGTTTAAGTGAGAGGACATTAGAGAAAGGAGCTGAAGAAGTTACAGCCCAGGAGTCACTCTGAGAGCTTTACCAGTTAATATTTCCAAAATAAAACTTCTCTAGCTGCCATGTTTTTAAGGGTTGTCATTTTCTGTCTAGTTTTATCTTGTAGTGTTGGAAAATGATTGGATATATTTAGAAGGACCTGTCACCCTAAATGCAGTTTTGAACCCAGTGAATGGGTGAGTGAGGGGCTTCGTGAAATACGTCACGTAGACACGCAAACGCTGATGGCGGTATTTTTGGCTGGTTGTAGTAGGTCATAATGAAGCATTTAAAGCAGAGCTGATGTCACACGCTGACCTTCCTCTAGCAGCGCGAGCTGCACTGCTCCGACTCGTGCCTCAGTATTCTCTCTCTCTCTACATTTGTCCACTGTCACACGCGCACGCCACGTGACTGACAGCGGCAACCATGTTTCCACGTTTACCCACACATTCATGAAGGTCATTTTTTAAGAGACTGCGCACTGAACTCGCAGTCCGTCAGTGACGCTCGGCAGAGGTCACTATGGTTCCCATACAGGCCATGCTAGCTCCTAGTCCGACAAAAACATCTGGTAAAAGGCTGTTAAAACACCGACTTTGTGCTGCTCCGTGAAACATGGCCACGCTCTAACGTTGAAGTATTAATTACAAACAGTGGAAATGACCAGTATTGTCATGTCACATGGGGAGACACTTAAATTTTCAGTCAACATTCCACAACGGAGTCAAATTATTCTAAAAACTACAAAGCGACAATTAAACTTAAGCCAAAATTCCATTCTGACAGTCATGTAACATCCTGAGTCATTGATTTTTACCCAGGTATTGACATTCGCATGAGGACAGCGTGTCCTATCACGTCTGTTACAACAGAGAGCAGACATTACATCACAGACACACACTGTGGAGAGAAGACAGACATCCAGAGCTACTCTGTAAACTCACCGTCCAGGGGCAGCCTGTAGGTCGCTCTCCGAGCCAGAGGCCCACACCTCTGCCAGGCCGCTCTGCAGGAAAACATCGCTGCAGCTTCAGAAAGTGCTGAGTGGAAGAGAAGCACGGCGTGGTGTAGTCTCAGGAACGTGCAGGGAGGCGGAGACCAGACCTGCCCACTGTGGTGCGCTGTTGAGACAAGTGATTAGAGTACTGGTGAGAAACTGCAGCAGGAATGTATGACGGGCGAGTAATGACAGAGGACAGTGGAGATATATGAGAGGTGCTTCCGAACCTGGAGCACTGTATTCAATTGGGGGCCCAGAGGAGTGCTTTTAGAAATTAAAAAAGGCTAATAAGTAGATAGAGGAATTCCCACTAAGACCATTATGGTTGCCTGGGGTGGTGGTGATCCTTCACAGCAGTCAATGGTGAAGCGTGACCCAGTCCATTACTGGACAACATAAGCTTTCTCCATTGTCAGGTCTCACTCCAGCCGGTTAATGTCTGTCTCCATTGAAAGTGTAGCCCTCACTGTTGTGGCCCTGAGTAAGGGCAGGAGAAAAAGAAAAGAAACTGGAAAGAAAGAAGAAATATACATCTGAAAAGGAATTTGACCAGGAATTTGATCCTTGTATCGTTCATGCTCTACAAAAACACGTTCTCTGAATGTTGATGACATCAAATCTCTCCACACCATAATTCTTCAGAACAAGACTGAGTAGATCTTCTACAATCTGCTTTATGGTCTGCCTCCATACTATCTGTTGAACCTGAAACTCTGTTAACTCACACTGGCACTAATCACCCCCTATAAGTCATAGAGCCTTAATGCTTCCTCCACACCTGTTTTAAGACGCCCAAAAGCAGCAAGTGGAGATAATTTATTTGTCAGATTCCTAGCTCGAGGGAGGTTTTTTTCGAGTTGGTTTGTTGGAGCGGTGCGGGAAAAACAAAAACAAAGAAATATATCGCATTTGGAAAAGGCAGATTTGAGCATAAACTGGTATGTGAATGGTTCAGATGGAAATGGAGATAGGACATGAGGAAGACATGGATTTTGAAGGGTGGACGCCAGTGGGGAGAGGGAGAGGACGTGGAAGAAATAAAACAGATGAAGGAAAGGGAATTGGTGATACTCAAGGTAGTAAACGGGAACTGGAAGGAAGTAGCTCAGAAGAAGAAAGGACAGTTAGGAGGAAAGTTGTGAGGGAGGAATTTAAAATAATATTAAAATTTAAGAACGAGGAAGAACAAGATAACATCAGCCCCATTGTGGTGTCAAGAGAAATAAAAAAGAAAATTGGAGATGTTGAAATGATAAAGTTTTTGAGAGATGGAAACCTATTGGTATGTTTGTAAAAACGAAGAACACAAGAATAAGGCTTTAAATGTGGATAATATTTGCAAAAAAAAAACTGTGTTGGAGAAAAAAATCATGGGAGAAAATAAAAAAAATTAGTGATTTATGGGATCCCTCTGAAGATCTTGATAAAATTAAGAGAAGTATTGTGGGTGCAAAAGTGAATAACTTGAAAAGATTCTCAAAAACAATGAATGGAGAAAAGGTAGGAAGTTTGTCAATCTTCATTGAATTTGAAGAAAAAGAGTTGCCAAAATACATCAAAACAGGTTACCTCAGTTTTTAGGTCAGGCCTTATGTACCTCCACCACTTCGGTGTTTCAAATGTCAGAGGTATGGACACATAGCAGAGGTCGGTAAAGGTACGCGGAGATGTCCAAAATGTGGTAAAGATCACAAATTAGAAGAATGTAAAGAAGAAGCACAAGAAAATTGTTTTAACTGTGGAGAGAAACATAGAGTTACGTATGGAGGATGTGAAGTAAGGAAGAAGGCAAAAGAAATCATACATATTAAAATTACTAAAAACATAAGCTATGCAGAAGCAGTTAAAAATGTGAAGGAACAGAAAACAAGAGAGATTGAACAAACAGCAAGTCAAACTCCACAGTCCGAAGAACATTTCACAATATCAATAGAAAAACTAATATTATTCATAGCATATGTTATCAACTGCACTGGCCAAGCCAAGCACAACACTGAAAAGATAAAAAAAATAACAGTAAGAGGAGCTGAAAAGTTTTTGGGGTTTAAAGAAGAGTCATGGGAGAACATAAACAAAACGTTGGAGGTAGATGGGAGACTAGGACCATCAGATGAAAATAGTACATGTTAATATTACAACAGAATGCAAGAAGTTTAATTACTAACAGACAGGAACTTAAAGGTTATGTTGATGGTCTTGTAGAACAACCAGAAATTATTTGTGTTCAGGAAACATGGTTAAAAACAACATTAGATATTAGTGAAGAGGGAAGAAAAAGAAGAGAAAATACAAAACTTAAATACAAAGATTTATTACAGAGTGTTGAAGAAACAAATAATGTCTAGAGCATGAAATTAGAAGAGCACAATTAAATAAAGACTTATTTACTTGTGCTTGTGTACTGCCACTACACTAAATAAAGAAAGTGTAGTGGCAGTATTTTTTGATTAGAAAAAGCATATGATATCATGTGGGTTCAGGAATTACTAACTAAATGATACAAGTTGGGCATTAAAGGGAAAATATTTAAATTGATTAAAGACTTTTTAACAAATAGGAAAATACAAGTTAGAATTGGTGAAGTAGTCTCAGGAAAATATACAGTAGAAAATGGAACTCCGCAAGGGAGTATTATAAGTCCGTTATTGTTCTCAATTAAGATCAGGGACGGCTGGTATAAGTGGGTTAGTAGGGCTAGGCCATCCCTGACATTTATAATAAAGTTTTAAAATAACTTAAAAATCAAACCTGAAATTAAATACATTTTAGAAATAATGTATCACATTTTGTTAAATTTTCAACAAACCTGGTGTCAAACTGCCTGGGGAAAATCCCTGGGTCTTTCCGAAGGGCTAACTTCTGACAGCCCCGTTCAGCTAACTGTCTGTCACGGCTCAGAATGATTGACACGCAATCATTGAGACAGACACAAAACCAAGTTCTGAAGGAATGAACAAACTACAATGAAGAATGAACTTATTATAATAAACAAAACAAATTGGGTGGGGTACCTGTGAACTATAATACACATAAACAGTAAAATAAATAAATAAATAAATAAATTTGGTGTCTCTCACATATAGTAGGTTTTCTTATTTTTCAAATTGGACGCGTCTCTTATTGGAATAAACACACACACACACACACACACACACATATATATATATATTAGTCCACCCTTCAGATATCACCACCAGTCGCCACTGATTATGATAAATGATGTATTTAAAGATATTGGAAAAAGAAATGGGTTGTTCACTTTTTGCAGATGATGGAGCTGTTTGGAAAAGAGGAAAAAATGTAGATTTCATTGTAAAGGAATTGCAAGAGGTTATTATTGAAATAGAGAAATGGGCATTGTAATGGGGATTTAAGTTTTCAGTTGAAAAAACCAAAAGTAATATATTACTTTTGGTTATATTTCTGAGATATTTACTCAGAAAAAAATAAACAAGAAAATAAAATTTAAATTATATAACCAAGAATTAGAACAAGTAAAGTGTATAAAAATTTAAGGGCTATGGTTTGATGAAAAATTAAAATGGAATATACATATTCAAAAAGTTGTTGATAAATGTAAGAAAATCTTAGATATTTTGAGATGCTTGGCTGGCAGTGACTGGGGAGCAGATAGACAATTAATAAAACAGATTTATACAGGTATGTTGAGATCTAACATAGACTTTGGTTGTCTAGTTTATGGTTCAGGAGCTAAAACACATCTGGTTAAATTAGACATTATTCAACATCAGGCATTAAGATTATGTACTGGAGCATTTAAAACCACACCAACAGCAGCAATAGAAATAGAAATGGGAGAAATGCCATTAGATTTAAGAAGAACAAATTAGAAATTAATTATTGGTTAACTTTACAAGGTAATCATTTTGATCATCCATTTTAAATCCATGTTGGGAAAAAGAAAAGAAAGAAATGAGAAGTTTTGGATGGACAATTGAAAAGAAAATAAAAGAATTTAAAATTGATAGTTTAGAAATTAGTCAAACAACACCAATATCAATTATACCACCCTGGATTCTACCAGTAGCAACAATAAATATGTCAATAATGGAAAAGAAACAAGACAAATCTTACACTGCAGATAGTTATTCAGTACAATTATATGTAAACAGTTATTATCAATATATTCAAATCTATACAGATGCATCAAAAATAACTGAAAAAATAGGAATAGCTTTTCTAGTGCCAGAATTAAATATAAAAATAGGAAAACAAATTGCAGACGGATTATCAGTATACACAGGAGAAATGCTGGCAATATTATTAGCTTTACAGTTGGTAGAAGACATAAAACCATTAAAAACAATAATATGTTCATATTTAAGCTCTGTATTATTAAGTTTAAAATATAATCATTCAGATAGTAGGACAGACATTTTATTAGAAATATTTCATACATTATTCAGAATACAAAACATGGGTTTAATAGTTATATTTGTGTGGGTTCCTTCCAGCACACATTGGAGTAGAAGGAAATGAGAAGGCAGATAAAATGGCAAAGAGGGCAGTTCAAAATCCTATTAGCTTTACAGTTAAAACAAGTAAATCTGAAGGAAAGAGTATTGTTAAACAAAAACTGATGAAAGTATTGCAAAAAAAAATGT
>NW_006800336.1:200948-214440 GCF_000485575.1 Poecilia formosa
CGGGGCCCTCAGGGCAGTCACCCCCAAACTGGAGCAGTGGCTCAAACAGATCCCAGGAACAACATCAGACATCTCAGTCCAGAAATGTGCAGTTCTAGGCACAGCCAAGATACTGGAGGAGAACCCTCAAGCTCCCAGGCCTCTGGTAGAGGACCCGAACTCAGAGGATGAAAGAGAGACCACCCACGGAGGGTGAGAAGGGAATTTATATATATATATATATATATATATAGCCAAAGAAAAAAAAGTGTCTTCCAATTTCTGTATTTATGTCATTTCTTACCCATTTAGGTAAAAATGAACACCTTAGCATTTTATTTTTTTTTTTTTATATATATTTTTTATTTAAATTTCACAGCATGTCTATTGTGGTGGACATCAGGATGATTTCAGATTATGACAGAATTCAAAAAAATGGAAAAATGTACAGATTATTGATTAATGAATCACATTAACCCAACAAGAGGTCAAATTTGAAAAATACATTTAATAACCAGAAATTATCCATTTCTGGTTGCAGTCTATTGCTTGTTACTTGAAATAAAAACCAAAAATAGCTGCAAACTGCAGGGGTGTCGCTAAACACTATTGCCCAAGAAATGAAGACTTTATTTATTTTTACTTAATTGTTTATTTTTTATTTATTTTGAACATGATAGAAGTATAAAATTACACACATGAACAAGGACTTTCTTCAAAATATCAGCACACATGGCCTATCTTGGCTTTCCCAGAGTCAAAATCTTCTGGACTAAAAAATTAAAAGTACCAGTTATTAGCAGGAAAATGATGAGGAATAAGTTCTGAAAACTTCTCAAAGGGTCTTCCAGCAACTGGAACCATTATGATGAACCAAAGAATACCAAAGCCACACCAATTACCAGAAGATAGGCCACTGTGAACAGAAGGGAGCATCTTAGCTGACTGTCACAAAGTGGTTTGACAATAAATCTGTGGTGATGGCCTCCATCATTTATGGGAAAGACCTAAACAATATTTGCAGTTGATGGTCAAACAAAGAAAAAAACTTGTGTCCATGATCTTTAGGACCAAATGTTGGTCATAGAGATCCAACAAACATACAAATTAATTTTGGCCCACCTAGCAGTGACTTTCCTGCTCTCTCTCTGGCTTTGATGGTGCGTTCACACCAAACGTGTTTTGAACGTCAGGCCCATCTTGTTTACATTTAAAATCTATGTGGAGGCGAGTTGAGGAGCGTTCTGAGCGTCTAGCATGGCACGATTTGAATCGTTTGGACTGTTTTTATGACGTTCCACATAGATTGAATGTAAACCAGACGCACCTGATACTCAAAACGCTTTTGACAGGAGTGCACCAAAAGTGTACACGTGTCATATTTGAAGTGTCAAGTGCGTTTTTGACATGCGTAATGCGTTTGGTGTGAACGCACCATGGGTCTGTCTCTTCATCAGATTATCCTGGATCTGATGAAGTTCCCTACTAGAGGCTGATATTTCCTCATCTTAATCTGACAACTCCAGATCTGAATCTCCCTCTACAATCTTGTGGAGAATCCTGTTTCACATCTTTTTTCTACAACAATGTGGAGTCATTAAATACACTGAAATCGTCCTGATGTCCACTACAATTGACATTCATAAAAAGTCTGTCATTTCTAAACAGAGATTATTAAATTGTTTTCACTGGTCAAAATATTACTGGTATTTAATTAACAAGAATATAAATAATTATCATGACAAAAATAACAAAAGAAAAAAATATTTGACACGTCTACCCTCTTTCCATAAAATATGGTTTCTGCCATTTTGATTTAGGTAAAGAAGGGACTTCCCGGTATGCAAACCTGCATGACACATCCCTGGAAAGCCCAGGATGTCCTCTAAAGAGCACTGTAGGGCAAGAAAGGGTAACTCAAAGTAGGAACAAAAAATAAGCTTCATATGTGTTTCCGCCGGTTCTCGGNAAGAGCACTGTAGGGCAAGAAAGGGTAACTCAAAGTAGGAACAAAAAATAAGCTTCATATGTGTTTCCGCCGGTTCTCGGAGGTGGGGAGGAAGAGAGAGAGAATGAATCACAAACCACACTCCATACCAGTAAGTGGCAGTAATGCCAACAGTTTGTTGCCAACCGCCAGTAAAACCAAGAATAATTATTTGTCATACTTTTAAGCTCATGTTGAAGTAGATGAAGTCAAGGAGAACACTTGAATTTTGTTTTCATTTTGGATGACAGTGTCATACATGAAATGTTAATCACTGTCAACAATGAAAATCAAACATTTGCAGCATGTTCATGTTTTGTACCATGAGAACCACAAACCACAGTGTAGGTCAATTTTGTGTGACAACCAACTCACAGAATCACATAACAGTAAATACAAGTGACACGTGGTTTTCAAAATCTGAAAAGTGTGAAGTGCATTTGAATTCATCCCCACTGAGTCAAAATATTATTGGTATTTAATTAACAAGAATATAAATAATTATTCTTGTTAATTAAATAATAATAATCCACCTTTGCTCTCCACTGTCATTTTGAGTAACTGTGAAATGAATTGTCAGATAAAGTCTTTGTTCAGATAAAAGCTCCCAACATGCATCATCACGAACATGACTGCATCCTTTAAGACAGGACAGAAATAAGAGTGTAAAGTTGATGAATAGAAATATAACAGCGAATACAGAACGTCCTAGTGTCTGTTAAATCCTTCTTAATTACATACGCAAAGTAATCAGGACTCCACAGTTCACACATAACATTTATTTATCTTATTTCATTGTATTCTACAGAGTTCAGGTTGGGGGGGTTACATGGAATAGAAGCAGATGTGTCCAACAGAGAGGATCCAAACAGTTCCTGTAAGAGACGAGAAACAACACATCAGGATTCCTTTCACTCCATCCAGAGGGCCTCACACTGATATACAGTAGACATAAACAGCAGCATTCACACCATGCTCACCTGCCTTCCTTAGAGATCACTGAAGGCCTTTTTTCACTTCGTACTCGTGAACATCTGTGCTGTGCTGTTTGAAGAGCTGTGGGTGAAAGAAAGTCATTCACTGAGAAACAAAAATTTAGCAGAATCCTTCATCTTCAGAGATTCTTTTCTACATATATAGGTTTCCTTTTTTTTTTTTGCAGGACCAGTATGTTGGAAGTAACTATTTTTAAAAACACATTAACATCCAGGAAGTTGTAAGAGTTGTGATGAAGTCCACTGGGTCTGCACCGATTGCAGTCTTCTGACCAATCACCAATCTTTGGCAGCCTGACCCAACGATTATAAATTTCGCAGATAAAGATTTTTTTTTAATTTGAAAAGTCTCTAAATATAGCTACAATGTTATCAAGTTAGCAACAGTGGGGCGATTGCTGCTTATCACATAGATGAAGACATGACATGGTGGGTGGGTCTGTCAAGGCTCCCACTTACAGCGAGTACGGAAAGTATTCAGAACCCTTTAAATCTTTCACTCTTGGTTTGGTTGAAGCCATTTGCTAAAATCAAAAAACATTATTCACATTATTTATCATGAATGTACACTCAGCATCCAATCTTGACAGAAAATAACAGAAATGTAGACATTTTTGCAAATTTTATTAAAAAAGAAAAACTGAAATATCATATGGTCATAAGTATTCAAACACTTTACTGTGACACTCATATTTAACTCATGTTGTCCATTTCCTCTCATTCTCCTTTAGATGACTCTACTCCTTCATTGAAGTCCAGCTGTGTTTAATTAAACTGATTGGACTTGATTAGGAAAGGGACACACCCATCTATATAAGAGCTCACAGTGCTGGTCAGAGCAAATGAGAATCATGAGGTGGAAGGAACTGGCCAATGAGCTCAGAGACAGAACTGTGGCAAGGCACAGATCTGACCAAGGTTCCAAAGAATTTCTGTAGCAAAGGTCTGGCTGATAGAGGTAGATCACATCACTTTCACATTTAAGTATCAGCCAATCATGTCTCCTAACATTAAAGACGCAGCTCTGATTTCTAAATTTAAAGAAATCAGAGCTGATTTATCGGTGCACCTCTACATTTTACTACGTGTACATCACTTTATGACCCATCTCATTCTCATCTACGGTCACCATCATGTAGCTTCCATGCCAGCTTATGTCTCTTAGTGCACAAACATTGGTGCTCACCAGGCCCCAGATAAAAGCCGATGTTCCAAACGCAAGACCCACTTGCAGCCAGTTGGGGTTGGCTGTGTCAGTCTTGGAGCTAGTGAAAGCTGATCTGGATCCGGCTGAAAGAATTCATACACCCACACACACACACACACACAGAGCTTTTAATGAACAATTAACACTACCATGAAACAGGAAGATAGCACAGGAAAAAGGTTTTGGGGATTAGGAAAGCAAGACATCTTTAAAATAAGTGTAAACAAAGAAGCAACCTGAATGGGGAGTGGGTCTGACCTTTGTTTTGACCACCATTAAAAATACAGCATTTAAAATGTTAGTGACACTAGACTGGACAAATGATAAATCAGATTAGAACCAAATCAAGCGGAACAGCCTGGCAGTTCTGAACAATGTAAAGGAGATCAGTGCATAGTGTAATAAAATGTTCTGTTGATGCCAGTTAATTTATTTTAATAAAATTTAAACTTAAATTGTGTAAGTTTATATGGGTTCAATCAAATGTGGATGTACTTTCCATTTATAAATCAGTTCAGAAAATACAATCAGAATTTAACTAAAGTCCAGTTACATATAACCCAGTTCATTAATAACACAATACATCCTGATCAGTAGATTCTGTTAGGTAGTTAATCTGTCTCTAAGCCAGCAGACATGACAGCAAATGAAATGAAAGAGCAGCTGTGATAGGATTGAAACAATGGGACCGGGATTTCCATTATCTAGTGGTTAAACTAGCTGCAATAAATGCATCACGGTTACCACTAAATTCTAATCTTTGCAATGAGAAAAGAAGTCACCCGTGAGAAAACGACGCGCTAATGCTAAGCTAAGCTAAGGTCAGGCTGGAAAACAACCTCGGTGTTTTAATTAAGAACCACATTAAACTTCAGTCATTCTTAAACACCACGCTGCAACTAACTCACCCCTGTTAATGAGAACAGCTCGAGATAACAAGCGGCTGAACGTCATTTTAGCACTGACAGCTGCCTCGGTGCTGGGTTTAATGCCGCCTGCCTGAGAGTGACTGTCGACTGCGCGATGGATTTCAAAGCCTGGAAGGCCTGATTCATAGAGCGCCGAAAACTCGAACAAACTAGGTAAGGGTTTAATGAACATTTGAAATATCTTGTTTGGTATTGCTGACATTCAAACAAACAAACAAACAAACAAAAGCAGGAAAATAAAATATCTATTGCAGTATCAAATATTTTATTTCCAACTTAATGCTTTTGCTTTTGTTTTTTTTAAGTAACTTTCTTCCTGGTTATTTCTTTGAGAAAACAAAGAAAAAAAAAACACTTGAACATATAAGAAACAATACAAAGTGGCGACTATTTTTTAGTCTCCTAGGACTGTGCATAATTTATAATATAATTTGGCAATTGGAGCTTATGATGGTTTCAAAACACAAAATATGACATTGCCGCAAATATTTATTTGTTGAAGACAAAAACAAAATAGGGGAAAGGTTAATTTGTCTTTCTTTACATATTTAATATTAGTAATGCAAAATCTTTGGAATCAAGAAACAAAAAACGACTTCGTAAATAACGAAGTGCTTTTATTACAGAAAATTTTAAAGTGTTTTATTTTGCCAGTAATTTTGATTTCTGCTTTGAGCTGTAGGCCTACGTTTAATTTTGGATTTAGCATTTTCTGTCTAGTGCTGTTGTATAACAGATAGTTTGTTTTCTCCAAAATTAGAAGTTAATAAGTTACCACAGTTACAGTAGTTAGTACAACAGTTATTACAGCAGTTAGTTGTTTTTCACAGAGCAAGAAACATTGTTTTATACTGACAGCCTCTCCGAAGATTGAGAGGCTGTCAATACGATTGTAAAAAGTCAATACACCTTTTTACAATCAAGGTGTATTGATTGTAAAAAGTATTTACTTTTAATATATTTTATCTGTTAACATAATTATTTGTCATAGTCGTAAAGTAATGTAAATTGAAACATTGTAAAGTGGATTATAATGCTACGATGAATGGAATTTGCTTTTGAAGAAATTAAATGTCATAAAACCATCAGTAAAGCTTCATCCTTGTTCGGAGCTACATGCTACAGAGTTTTTTTTAACCCTTTATGGTATAATGTTGCCATTTGGTAACGAATTACTTGAAGACCACACACAGACAGTACCTCCAATTTTACAATGTAATGCACTGAAAGAGAGATGAGACCCTAAGAGAAGCAACAGCAGTGTTTAAATTTGTCACATAATTTTCTGGGGGGAAGTTTGACACCTTTCTCAACTGACCTCTTCACAGGGAAGAGCCTCACCATTGGACTCCTCAGAAATCATGAAAAAAATTATTTTTATGACATTTTTTGACCAGGAAAAAATTACATACTCAACAATAAATGAAGTAAGTTCACTATTCTGTCATTCATTGTGCTGTATTTAATCATTTAATAATGATAAACTGTTAAAATGTTGATGTTGCCATATGGCAACACTGTAACATTAAGATTACCATTGTATTGGTAGCCCAGCATGTTGATCTTCTAGAGTCTGCTATAATTTTCCATTTTGTGAGGCCTTTCCATATTGCGAATGACTATATTGGATACTCTTTTCTTCCATTTACGTCATTAATGCAACAATGTTTTACAATTTCTTAGGAAGAAAACCAAACTAGCAGTTCCTTTTTATGGTAGTGAGGATGAATTAGGTTTAGTGATGAAGAAAATGAGGAGCTTGAAACTTTGCAATTAGACAGTGAGGATGGTGAAGACTATGAGCCAGAGAATAAGAACAGACAGGACAGGAGGACCAGTGAGGCCAGAGGGAACAATGAGGGTGAACGTGCAATTATTACTTGTGCAAAACTGGCAGGTTCATAACATACTAAGGATGTTTTTGTTTTCTAGGTCCACTTCTTCACTGGAAGCTGAGAGTAACTGCTTCATCAGCTTCCACAAGCAGTAAGGCAAAGACGGCAGGATCAAGACACTCAACTCAAATGAAAACCATTACATCAATGAAATATGCCAATAAAATGTTGAAAAACATTTTAAAATTGTTTTTAGCTTTCAAATGAGTTTCATTGTTAACTATTATTGCTACTGGAGGCTATTTAGACTATAACCTGAGTCGTTAAATAAATGTTTTTACAATAATAAGTCAAACTCTCTTGTTTTCATTAATTTCCACTATGGTACAGTGTTGCCAAATGGCAACATCAACAAAAAATAAATGAAAAAAAAATAATAATAAAAAATTGTCTTTATTATGTTTACTTGGTTTATTTTATGTAAAAAAAAAACAAAAAAAAAACATGCCAAACTTTTTTTTTCCAACTAGCATCATTATGTGTACCATAAAGGGTTAAATAAAAGAAAGAAAGTAATTGTGCTGGTGTAGTACAACTATTTTGACTTTAGAAGCATAAAATTGTGAAGCATCAAAACAGTTAATCATTTCTTGTGACGGCTGTAATCAGAAGTGATGTAAACTCAAGTAAACCGTTATTTAATTCACGCCTTTCTCTCTGCTACATATTTAAAACAAATCACTCTGCATCGAAACATCTGATGTTTGACAGTTGGGTCGCAATTAAGTTACATTAACTCAACTTGTAACTTCTGAAAAAAAAAGTACTTTCAGGAGTATTGTACTACGCTGAACTTTTTACATATACTTGAATAATTTTCTAAGTATCACTACTCTTACTTGAGTATCATTTCTGGATTCTCTATCCACTGTGAGTAACTTAACTGAATGAAGGACAGCCATGTTTTAAACAAAATTCACCAGACACACACACACACACACACACACACACACACACACACACACACACACACACACACACACACACAAATGCAGGTTTTGTAAGAATTTCATCAGTTTTTAATTGAAAGAAACTGATTTGAAAAAAAAGCCTGATTTTATTTATTTTTTGTTACCGACATGAATTGTTGTAATTTTCATCCTTAAAATTCCCAAAAATTCCACTTAATTTTATATTTTGGTTTGTCTGATTATGTAATTTTTAAATATTAAATGATTGATCATTTGATCAATACTCAGTATATTCAGTATGCAGTATACTCTTTACTCTTACCTAAGTAATTTCTTGGATGGCTACTCTTTACTTTTACTTAAGAAAAAATATGCTGAAGTAGTGCTACTCTTATTTGAATAAACTATATTTGCAAACTCAACCAAAGCACATTCCTGTTTGCAAGTACAGCATACAGGCAAAACAGTGCCACCTGAAGAAGTATGGAGGAATTTTTCTGCCATAATCCAAGAGCACACGTTCAGTCTGAAAGCAGGATTTCACGTCTTTTGTTCTCAAAACTTGTAATACCTTTGCTTACATTTTTATTTTGAAAGCAGGACTTCATGTCTTTCTTCTCAAAAACTTGTAATGATTGTACTCAAAACTTCTCCTCGCGCTCACACTTAGTCTCTGCTCGGAGCAATGAACATGTGTGCTCTTGGATTATGGCAGAAAAATTCCCCCATATATTTATGCTCAGCAAAATTTGTTCAGGCTCGGACTTTTGAAATCATTCCTGTGAGTCCACGGACCGTTGCTACTATTGAATGCTAGCAGTGGGTACGCACTATTTAACAGTCTGCGTGACGAGAGGCGCGCCGGGCAGGTGGAGTTTGCACTGAATTTCCATCACACTATCAACACAGACGTATACGAAGCACACTGTGCTTACAACGACCACCGCATAACCATACTGTTGATGTGAACAAAATGGGATTGTGTCGATGCCGAAAAGAAACGGCTGTTTTAAATGTAATAAATAATTCCGATAATTCTGCAGATAAATCTGCAGTCTGGAATATAGTTAGATAGATAGATAGATAGATAGATAGATAGATAGATAAAGTAATAATAAAATAAATTTTATATATATAAAATTTATTTTATTATTACTATTATTTTTTGCCGAATATATAATCTAGAAACTCCTAGTTTCGCCGCTCATCATCTCTTACACTCGAGTTTCACACCGGCTGGCTTGTAAGGAATGAACTCGGGAATTCAACATGACCCGGAGGAGAAGCGTAGCGGCCATTTTGCTCGGAAGGGGGGCCTCGGCTTAAACACGTGAGAAAGAGGAACCTGAAGGTCCCAAAAAAGTCCAGTATCTCTGTTTCTAAAGGAGTATCGTTCATGTACAAACCAACAGTGGAGTAGGAAACCACCGCCATGCCCTCAGTGACTCTGCCGCAGAAGGAGAATGCTCTCTTCAAAAGGATTTTGGTAGGCACTTGGCGTTAGCTTATTGCAGTGCTAAGCAGTGGCCCGTTGTAGCACATATAGAGCAGGTAGCTAATTCATCAGGAGCCCAGCAATTTTGAAGTCTGTGTTAACCATCAGCTGTGATAGAGCAGGAGAGAAACAGCACCGCTGGATGGTTATTCTGGGATGCTGCAGATGTCTTTTGACCTGTCAATAGAGCCGAAATGTATCAATGAATAAACAGATTGACACATGACAGCCATGCCCAAGTTAAAGAGGAAAGCTGTCCGCCTAAAGTTGGATTATTGACTCATGAGTGACGCTGAAGAGCAGCGGGGTGTTGTGATTCTGTTTAGCACTGTTTTCACAGAGAAGTGAAGTCAGTTGATGCACCTCCCCTAACCAATAGTTTAGAGTTGAATTAAAACTCAACAGCAGAGCTGGACCCTTGCTCCAGATGTGCTGACATCTCCGTCCCATCAGGATGAGGACTATTCCCCTGTCAGCAACAGCTGGAGGAAAACTCCGACTGAACTGTCATGGCGGCATGCTGTGATTCTTTTCTCTCTCTCCTTCCAGAGGTGTTACGAACACAAACAGTACAGAAACGGGTTGAAGTTCTGCAAACAGATCCTGAGCAACCCCAAATTTGCAGAGCATGGAGGTAAGAGAGACCCTTCCTTTTCCCTTTAACTCTGAGATTGTCTGAAAGCTGCTAACATTTGCAGAGTCATGTTCCATGACAGGTGTCAAACACTAACAGACAAAACAAACTTTGTTGTTCTTCCGTCAGCCTTCCTGTTATCTACTCAAAGTTTTTCTCTCTCCGGCAACCAAAATAGAGCACAGACACCTTTGTGTCTCTCCCCCTGTGCACCTGTGTGTTTTTTTAATAACTATGAAACTCAGTTGTATAGTGGCACTGTTGGTAGAAATGTTGTCTGTCAGAAAGAAGATCCAGCCTGGGTCTTCTTTCTGAAAGACCCAGGCTGAAGGGACAGATGTTCTTGCTGTGATTTGCTACCAGTGTAAACCACTTCCTGCTTTGATCACATGCAGCTGCACTTCATGATGGAAGCTGTTTGGAGTAATACAGAATGAGGGACATGTTAAGGGAACAGAAAGCTAAAATAATGTGTGGGATATCTTAAAGTCAGGGCTACACATACAGCGTCTCTCCAGAAGGTGACCTGCTGTGTGTCATTGCCTGACATTAGAGCTACAGTAGTAGGATAAGATTGATGGCCGATCTTATCTGCCTCCAAAGATCTGAAAATCAACAGCTCTGCTGTCAGAGGCTGACACACAGACCTGCCCATCAGGCCATGCTAACAATAGTGACCCACTGTTAACTTAGTGCCTTTGTCACTATACACATTGAAAGTGCGTATAGAGTTATAACACTGTCGGGTGTTATAACCGACACCTGGCAGTGTCGGTTATAAAAAAACAAAACAAAATCAGCTGTAATCAACTGCACCCCTTCTAGGATAAATATTAAACTTAAGTGGAAAAATCAGCTTATTTCTAGCCTGGGTAAGACCTTGTTCTACACTTTGGTTTGTTCAGACGATTGGGACCCTCAACTGTTGCGCAGGGTTTACTTCTTGGAGATGTGGACTGTGTTGAGGATTTAAAATTTTCCCAGTTGCTAACGTTTGGCAACTGGGAAAAATTTGTGATGTATGTAATGTGCCAGTTTGACGCTCTGAAGCTTACTGGAAATTGCCTGTGTTGTAAACAACCGTTCTCCACTGAAGAGAGAAGACCTGATCTGAACTTGTCAGCTCTTAATGTTAATCTGATATTTGGAAACTTGACCAACACGCACTGAACGGCTTCCTTCATTTCCTCTGCTGCCAGAAAATCAACAACATCGCTCACTTCTCCTTCTGTTCACTGATTGACCCATAGGAACTCTACCGTAGGAATATAAGGAAATGGGAGAAATCCCACACAGATTGCTGAAGGGAGATGAGAAGCTAATGGAATTCCGTAAGAAGCTTACTATGCAGACAAGCTTATTTTATGAATTCCTTTCTTTTTATTAACATGGATGCTTGGACCACTGACCGCATCAGACCTGTGAACTGCTGCCATCATGGTAACAGACCACCAGAGCAGTCAGTTCATTTTAGTCTGTTCAGATATTCAGAGTTCAGTTTAAAGTTCAGCTGTTGCTTCATGATGTTGCTTTATGGCCATACCACAAACATGTGAATACGTGAATTGTACTTGACTATGAAAGCATGACTGGACTCCACCAAATCAAATCTTACTTCACCATGTGTAGTGTTGCTGAGGGCCAGTTCATCTAGCTGTTGTCATGGTAATGTCAGATGTAGTCTGCTTGTTAATTAAACTGTAGTTGACAGACTGAATCGTGCTTCAATAAGAATGTTTAGGCCGTTTCTCTCTAACCCCGTGATACGAACGCTGCCTCTGGTTGACTCTGGGCTGCAGAGACGCTGGCCATGAAGGGGTTAACCCTCAACTGCCTGGGCAAGAAGGAGGATGCCTACGAGTTGGTGAGACGAGGCCTGCGCAACGACCTGAAGAGCCATGTCTGTATCCTTCACCCTGCTGCCCCCCAGGGCGCCTGCTCTCCTCTGACTGACTAATGCTCACCATGGCTCGGTCCTGATCGGTGCTGTTCCTGAACTCAGACTCCTTCCAGGCTGGCACGTCTACGGCCTGCTGCAGCGCTCTGATAAGAAATATGACGAGGCCATCAAGTGTTACCGCAACGCTCTGAAGTGGGACAAGGACAACCTGCAGATCCTCAGAGACCTGTCCCTGCTGCAGATTCAGATGAGAGACCTGGAGGGCTACAGGGTGAGACACACACACTGCTCAGAGTCTCATACCTGCAGGTACAAGGAGCTAATGGGTTCATTAGAGAAGCTCAGCGGTGGACAGTGTCTAATCTGCTTCAAACTTATTGTAAAATATTTCAAGTCAGCCAATGACAGAGCTCTGTAGTCAGACAGTTCAGGTCAAACAATCAAGAGAGACTACAAACAGAAAACCCAGCAGTGAGGGTGGCCTGGTTGATCAACCCAGCAGGAGCATGATGTGCTGACCCCTTGCGTCTCTCTGCAGGAGACCCGTTACCAGCTGCTGCAGCTGCGTCCTGGCCAGCGGGCCTCATGGATTGGCTATGCTGTCGCTTATCACCTCTTGGAAGACTTTGAGATGGCAGCTAAGATCGTGGAGGAGTTCCGGAAAACCCAGCAGGTACGCTAGGGCTGAATGAGCTGCTGGATAGCTAATGTATGAGAGGCCCCATAGGCCAAAACCTACAAACTCTCTTACACGTACTATCAAACCCTCTCACATTCACAGTCAAACTCTCTCACATTCACAGTCAAACTCTCTCACATTCGCTATCAAACCCTCTTGCACTACTATCAAACTCTCTGAAAGTTTGATTGCAACGGAATTTAACTTAAAATTTCAGTTTCTGATTGGACCCCTGGCAGGCTTTTCAAAATAAAAGCGGACCTCCGGTTTATGTTTGATTCATGTTTCTCTCCTGCGGCTTTAAAAATGTAAAACTTTGTGTTAATTGATTTGCTCAATGTTAGAGCCATAAATAGGAAATATTTAAGTTAGGGTTAGATGGTAAGATGGTTTGTTTGTATTTTATAAAATTTAGTTAGGACGATTGATATTTGTTTAGGCATTTTTATTGTGCAATTTAGTTTTATTTTGAAAGGTCTAGGGAATGACACAGATATTGGATCTGTTGCCATAACACTAAAGGAAATCATGTATCTGAAAATAAATTAAAACATATTATGTTGGCAAAAAATTCTGTAAACCACATATGTGCTACCTCAAGCAAAATTGCTGACATTTGACATGCAAAAAAATCTTTCAGATTACATAAACAATACCTTGTTTGATAGTAGTGCAAGAGGGTTTCACTGTGAATGTGAGAGGGTTTGGTAGTACGTGTAAGAGAGTTTGTATGTCTTGGCCTATGGGGCCTCTCATACTAATGGCTTAACCTCATGCAGTGGAATTCAGTCCGAGACTGACTAGTATAAGCTTTGCGCATGTGGTTCTCACTCACGTTCCGAAATTAAAAAAAAAAAAAGTCAGTCGATAATTCTTTTTTT
>NW_006800336.1:214456-216194 GCF_000485575.1 Poecilia formosa
ATAAAAGAGGTATTGAGGTTCATGTGACCTTTTACTTAGAAGAGGAACAGTCCTTTTTATGAAGCAGAGGTGGATGGTACACCTTGCCTCCTACTTGTAAGTTATACATCACTTTTCTTCATGTTTAAATTTGGGTCACTCTAACTAAAAATATTTTAATATCTGTAAGTATGTAAAGAAGCATTATAGATCATTTCAAGACATTTTTTTTAATAATTTATATGCTAAAACTGTGTTTTTTTGTTTGTTGCCTCAGGGCAACATTGCGCAGTTAGGGGCCTTTTTGCTCAGACAATATTATTCTAATGTGATGATATGCAATTGATTACAAAATGATTATCAAAGCCAATTTTTTTTTACTTTATTATTGACTAACAGCTACAGGAGATGGATGCAAGATCATTTCATGGACAAAATGTGCATGGTTCATCTGGGATCATTCCCAATGAAAACACTGTACAACCATTATTTCATTGTTTATCCTCAAAACTGACTTCAGTCCCAAAGGGTGAAGGGTCAATGAACAAATGGCCCCATTCCAAGGCAGGTAAAGACTGAAGCAATACCTGCTAAACCCAAATATACGGGTCTGCAGGGTACTTCATATGGCTGGTGCAGATGGTGTTCCTTACAACTTGAAAATCTACACAGGGCCAAATCTACCAGATATGGGAGCTGGTGGAGATGTTGTTATTTGCTTGGCTCAAATTCTACCAAAAAAATCAGAACTACAAACTCGTATAACCTGCACCCCTAACTCCTGTCACTGATGTGAATCTGGTCACTACAACCCATAGATAATCAGATAAACAGATGGTGATTCCCAGGTACGCCAATAATCAAGTGTCAAAAATGTGATGCACACTTTTTTTCACATCAGCAAGCAATTCCTTCCTGATGTTTAACATATAATAGGGAAAAGACTGTTTTCAACATCCTTAGTGATTCTAACTCTGCCAGCCATACCCATGTACAAACACACAAATGCTCGTTTTAGTACTTTGCGCAAATGTACCATTCATTAATGAAAGTTAGTTGTTTATTTTATATTTGGTGAGTTGGAACCATATCTAATTTATTTTTGTCAAAAAAGGTTTTTTTATGAATATAGTTTTTGTTTGATTTGTATTTAATTTCTCATAATCACTGTAGAAAACTTGGCGTTTTAGACCCCCTGTAGCGCAATGTTGCCCTGAGGCAACAAACCCAAATCCGGTTCTGGGAGGTGTTGGGGTCCGATTTTATGATTGATATGTAATTAGGAACCAACAAGCTCCCAAAAGAATGCAGGAAAATATTTTTTCCCCCAAAAAATAAAAAAGTCATGCCATAGAGGGTTAATTAACTCAAAGCTTTAGCCTGTTATAGCCGCAGGAGAGAAACTTGATGTGTGAATCAAACATAAACCGGAGATGCGCTTTTATTTTATTTTATTTTAGTTAGAGTGACCCAAATTTAAACATGAAGAAAAGTGATGTATAACTTACAAGTAGGAGGCAAGGTGTACCATCCACCTCCGCTTCATAAAAAGGACTGTTCCTCTTCTAAGTAAAAGGTCACATGAACCTCAATGCCTCTTTTATTTGGACAAAAATATGTCTGGAGGTATTTTAAATCATTCCCCCCAAAATAAAATTACAGAGCAATGTGAAGTACAGAAATGTGGTTTGTTGCCTGAGGGCAACTCCATGCCATAGAGGGGTTTAATTTGCAAAACGACATTATGTATCTGAAAAAA
>NW_006800336.1:217004-218537 GCF_000485575.1 Poecilia formosa
CTCACTCACGTTCCGAAATTATAAAAAAATAAAGACAGTCGATAATTCTTTTTTTTTTCTAGAAAGTTGTCAACCTTCATACTAAGGATTTTAATTCACACTGAAAAATTGAGAAATTATAAATTTATGTAAGCAAAATATGAATAGTCACAGGAAATATGTATTTTCCCACATTGCAATGGAGACCTGCGCTGAGACATTTTAAAGTAATTGTGGCTTTTAAAATGTGTTCTCTCAAATCAACCTAAACAACTCAAAAACTTAACTGATTTAATCTTGTAAATGAAAGGGCAGATAATGAGGAATGTGTCTAAAACAAAAAGAAAAAAATATTTCCCACTCCAATGAAAACCAATCAGTCGCAGAGGGAGACTACAGACAGACCATAATAGCCTGCAGCTCTCCAGCTACGTTGCTATGGTAATTAACGATCGGCACCTGGGCTGGCTCTCTCTGGCAGACAGTATGCTGGAGACAGAGTTTCTATACTTGTGAGACACCCAGCGTCAGTCTCAAGGACCCTGACAAAAAACCATAAGCCCTAGCAAAATTTTGAAAACATTTTACGGGAGCAGGCATGTGTATCTATGTCATGACCACCTTTGAGACCAATAGGGCGATATTTGTGCCTGTGAGGGGGAGTTAAAAAGAGTTTGAGTCAGAAATCCAGGGAGCAGGTGAGCCTCATCAACGTCTGATAGGCTTGCAATCCCTCTGCTGGTCCAATGGAGTAGCTACTCTCCTGCAGGACTCAGGCAGCCAATCAGGAAGGTGTGCTCTCACAGCTGAACCTGCATAACAAAAGTAGCCTGCATATCCTCAAGAGGCCAGTGACCGTAACACTATCATAACCAGCGATCAGGAGGTTCTGTACAGGCTGAAATATTTCCTCTCTGTGTGTGTGTTTTGGTGTCCAGACGTCTCCAGACAAGGTGGACTATGAGTACAGTGAGCTGCTGCTGTATCAGAACCAGATTCTGAGGGAAGCTGGCCTGCACAAAGAGGCACTGGAGCACCTGAACAGCTATGAGAAGCAGATGTGTGACAAGCTGGCTGTGGAGGAGACCAGAGGTGAGCACACTGCCTCTGCAGGCTGCAGTGGAGCCCATGTGAAGGCTGCTGAGGATCTTAACACACAGCTGTGCAACGTGAACATGTGTATGTTTGTAGGAGAGCTGCTGTTGAAGCTGGAGAGGCCAGAGGAAGCTTCAGAGATCTACACAAGACTTCTGGAGAGGAACCCAGAGAACTGGGCCTACTACAAGGGCCTGGAGTATGCCCTGAAACCAGGTGCACACAACATATATCAAGAATTAATTCCCATTAGAATGAAAAGTCTCTCTGCATGGATAATTATTAGAGATGTGCCGATCAGGTTTTTTCCTGCCGATACCGATCACCCATGAGGGCCGATCACTGATACCGATCACATAATTTTTATTTTTTTTCTAATCATAAACATTACCGGTTACATTATGTGGAAAAAGGAACCATGAATTTATCTTAATTTAGACAAAAACTTGTTTTTAATAA
>NW_006800336.1:219435-234914 GCF_000485575.1 Poecilia formosa
CGATCATACACTTTTTCACGGAAATCGACCGATTACGATCGGTGACCGATCGATCGGCACACCTCTAATAATTATATACTGAGGGGCACCAATGAATTGGCTATGATTTCCTTCATTCTTGGAGATTGGTGATTGGCCGATACTTGCATTCTTCCATTCTTTTGCAGAGCAAAAGAATCTAGAGAGGATGACTTACAACCCCACCAGGTCATGTTTGCAATCAAGCTGAAAATTGTCCCAGTCCAATCATGAGCCATTTACTCCAGGCCTCTCTACTCTTTACAGATATTTTATCTTGAATCATAAATCTGTGTCTTGGGATTCTGTTCAAATCATGTCTCACATCCCTCCGGCTGCTCTAGATAGATAGATAGATAGATAGCATTTATTGTCATTGAACAGAATTCGACGAAATTTCCATTGCAGCTCCCGTGCAAGAGGTCTAACACCCATCTCACCACTGGGTCAGCTGACATCACCATGCCAAGATTGTTTACGTTACCGGAGCCACTGCTGGATGTTAGCCTGAATGTTAGCATGTCATAAAAGCAACCTTCTGCGTATGACATTCTGTTTGTGCCACCTACCTGAGACTGATGTGAGCAGATACAACTTTGTGAACAATCAGTAATGTGTGTGTTATGCATTTACATTTCACACACGTTTGGCTTGGTGATTACGCTAGCAAGTAAATGAGTCATCACCAGCTAATAATTATCATCTGAATGCTGATTGTGATTTTTCAATCACAACCAGCAAATCAAAACACTGCATCACTTTACAAATAAACAGCAGAATTTTGGAAAACAAGAAAGGTAACTACTGTCAATAGTTTAATGTTGTACCATCAGAATATTTAGTTAAGCAGACAAACTTACTTATTGTCCATTTTAGATAATATCTCTTCATTGATTTACTTTTAAATGTGACCAGTATTGCATAGCTTACGCACTGGCAGATAACTAAATTAGGATTTAAGTGAAGTGAAAAAAAACTATAGCCCTTTAGTAGGTTTTCTCAAACTAACCCTGGAAACTGTATTGTATTCCATATATTATAGTTTGGTGTTTCCTCACAATTCACGATAAATCCTCTTAGTGTGTTTCTTGCATGAAAACGACCTTCTGTGCAGTATTAGAAGCACTTTAATATGAACAAAAACAACTCTAAAGATCAAACGGCGTTAACATGTTGGCATTAAGTGTCTGTGTGTGTGTCTTCAGGCAGTATAGAAGAGCACCAGAAGATCTATGAGGAGTCCTGGGTGAAGTTCCCCAGAGGTCTGGTTCCTCGAAGGCTGCCTCTTAACTTCCTCACAGGTAAACGCAGGACAGCCTGCTGCTAGACACTGATCCATTAGCACTCTTAGCTCAGCCTTTGGGTCATACTGATATCAGCATGGCTGCAGCAGCTCCCCCTGTTGCAAACATTAACTTTAGCACTACAGAAACTATCAGGTGGAGTACAGCAGGAGAAGGATCAGGTGGTTGAGTTGAAGATCCTGGCTCCAGGTTCAGTGTGATCCTCTCCTGTGGAATCAGACAAGGTGTGGTATTTTGGGCTGGTGACTCCATATTGCCATTCCAGCATCACATTCCTGTCTCCTTGTTTGTTCCGGTCAGGGGAGAAGTTCCGGGAATGTCTGGACATCTATCTGAGGATGAACTTCACTAAAGGCTGCCCTCCTGTGTTCACCACGCTCAAATCCTTGTACACAGACGGAGAAAAGGTTAGCAGAACCGTTCTGCTGGAAAGTTTCTGGCTGAGTATGAATTAACGTACTTTGTTCATTTTTCCATTTTAGGTAGCGCTAACTAATTGTTTTTCTTTTGTTTTTTTATGTTTTTGGGGCATGCAGGTTACGATAATAGAAGAATTAGTACTTGGCTATGAAAGCTGTTTAAAAAGCAGTCGAATGTTTAGTGAAGATGGTAAGTGTTTCTATATGTCCTAATGCATCACTCTGATTGGTTTCATTCTAGCTGTCTCTAAATGCAGGAGTTGTGTGTGTTACGCATGTGTGCAGATGATGGGAAGGAGGAGCCTCCAACCACCCTCCTGTGGGTGCAGTACTTCCTGGCCCAGCACTTTGACTTCATTGGCAAGGCCAGCCTGGCGCTGGAGTACATCAACACGGCCATCGACAGCACACCCACACTGATCGAGCTCTTCCTGGTCAAGGCCAAGATCTACAAGGTATGACGGTGCACTCAGAGTGATATGCGGCACTGGGATGACACAACTTCCAACTGTCCGGCCTGATCCGCAGCATGCAGGCAACATCAAGGAGGCGGCTCGATGGATGGACGAGGCCCAGGCGCTGGACACTGCCGACCGATTCATCAACTCCAAGTGTGCCAAGTACATGCTGAAGGCCGGCCTTATAAAGGAGGCAGAGGAGATGTGCTCCAAGTTTACACGGGTACATTTACACTGGTCACTGTTTGCCTAAAGGTGGTTAGGCTGGAAGAATAGCCTGCCTCAAGGGATTTAGGGACCAAAACATCCTGACTGCAGGGTGTCCATTCATCCTAAAAAGCTTTAGGTTCATGTATCTAAAATTAAGGCCTTAAAATGTCCTGAATCCATGAAAAAGATGCATGTTGGCCTTGTATATATTAATCACAAGTCTTAAATTTTGTTGTGGCAGATCTATGTAATCTCGTATAGTATATGGGGTTTTTTGTATTTTGTCAGGCAAAAGTTTAAGTCACCGGAAACATGATTGTTGTGTTCTGTGACTCAAAGTGGTTAAGGCTACCACCAATACAGTGATCCCTCATTTTTCTTAGGGGTTGTCCTCGAGATAAACTGCCAGCTCCTCTTTTTAGACTCTAAATGGATTCAACATTGCATTCTCTTTAGTTTTCTCTGTTCTGTATGTAATGGAGACTGAAATTAAACGTGCCATTTCTACCAAAGTTTTTGAATGCGCTTCCTAACGCTCCAAAGCCTCCGGTCCATAACTCTTCAACATGCCGTCAGTTCCCGGTCAGAAAGACTCATTTAGTTCAGAGTTCATGAGATGATATTCAGAAAGGATTCTTTTATTGATTGATTTTAGTTGCCTCTGAGATGAACTCTTTGCATAAAGTCTGCCATGTCCTCGCATGAGGGTGTTAATTATAACCTGTCAAATGACCGATGGGCTTTAAATTTTCCTGTCGTTTAAAAAAATAACCGGTCAAATATGGTAAATATTCCGTTAATGCAACCTCTGACCACATGGCTAATTAGCATATCAAAACAATCACACATTTTAACTGGTTTTCCTTAAGCTTGTAGGTCATAATAGATGTTACTAACACTATACATGGAGCACAAAACTCCTCAGCAGTCTGTCTCTCTGTTCGGTGTTTTAACCACACAACCAGACAGATTTTTAAAAGAAGCAGCAAAAGCAAATGAGGTGGATCAGCAGAGCTGGTCAGTTGTCTCTGCTGCCTGCATATTGAGCTGTTAGCCTGTCATGGTAGTCATGAGACTGTCATATAGCAATATACTTCAGTCAGAGACTTCTTCAGATTTGCAGCAACACTGACTGCTGCTGGAGATCTGCTTGTCCATTAAGTCACCATCAAAATGACTCTTTGAAAATGTAATATCTCTCTGGGATAAAGTAATTGTGAGTTGAATTGAATTGACTCGCGGGCCCTTAAAGTAAGTGCAGAGTGTTATTCTGGATTCAGGGCTGATGCTCTTCTAACAGGCTTCATTCACCTCCTGTGTTTGTGAATCTTGTGTCTCCAGGAGGGGACATCTGCAGTGGAGAACCTGAATGAGATGCAGTGCATGTGGTTCCAGACAGAGTGTGCTTTAGCCTACAAGGCCATGAACAAGCTTGGTGAGGCCCTCAAGAAGTGCCATGAGATCGAGAGGGTACGTTTGTTGCTCACTCTGTCATCGCAGGTGTCTGTTATTGTGAAGAAATCACGTGCACATTTAATTTTTGCTCTGTTGCTGTTCCTGTTATTCTTGAAGTCAGAATTGCTTCATTTTCCAGATTGAACAGTTAATTGTTCTACATCTATTAATGTGTTTATCTGCTGCATTGTTCCGGTTTGTCAGCGTACCAGCTGGATTCATGGAACTCTGAATCTGTCCTCTCCTTGTGTCTCTCAGCATTTTGTGGAGATCACAGACGACCAGTTTGATTTCCACACCTACTGTATGAGGAAGATGACGCTGCGCTCCTACGTGGACCTGCTGAAGCTGGAGGACGTCCTGCGACAGCACCCCTTCTACTACAAAGCCGCTCGCACCGCCATCCAGATCTACCTGGACCTACATGATAGGCCACTGACCGATGACAACAAAGAGAGCCAGGCAGACGCAGGTCTGACGCTGCGTCTCACCTGGCTTTAGTAGAGAGCTACATGCTGGGTGTTGGGATAAAACACTTAGAAATGAAACTTTTCTCTTTATGCAGAGAACCTAACAGACAAGGAGCTGAAGAAGCTGCGGAACAAACAGCGAAGAGCGCAGAAGAAGGCTCAGTTAGAGGAGGAGAAGAAGAATGCAGAGAAAGAGAAGCAGCTGAAGAACCAGAAGAAGAAAAAGGAGGATGATGATGAGGAAATTGGAGGGCCCAAGGAAGAGCTAATACCAGATAAGTTAGCTAAGGTGGGTCCAGGGGTTCTTGTGTTCTATCAGCTTGAAGGAATGTTTTTGGAGTATAAGAATAAATAATAAAAACTTGGTCTGATTGTGTGTTCCCAGCCGGAGAACCCTTTGGAGGAGGCAGTCAAGTTCCTCATCCCTCTGAAGAACCTGGTGCGCAACAAGATCGAGACTCACCTGTTGGCCTTTGAGATCTACTTCAGGAAAGGTTGGCAGCTCAGAGGAGGGATGGGATCGGTCAGCCACATCTGCTGCCTCATGGCAACTTCAGATTGGCAGTCAGACATTTCTGTTTAAATATGTCTGACTGCTGTGACTAATTCAGCCTTTAAACCTTTCTCTGTTTGTTCTGTAATAACTATATAATAAATGGACTGACCCTTTAACTGACCGATACCTGCTGACTGTAACTTAGATGAGCAATCCCCAGGATTTGTAAAACTCTGACCTGCTGATATAGTTTTGAACTGATTTAAGGAAATCTCTCTTAGAGGTTCTATGGGATATATTCTCATGTGATCAGTTGTTTATTAGCTCTCTTAGAAGCAGAGGCTTCATCACATGATGTGCATTTGTGCCAACATGTCTGAGAACAGAGAAGGGTTCTGATCACCAGCTGGTTTCACGGTGCATTTGCCACTCTGTAACCTGGTTTATCTACATGTTACAGTGTTGCACTACAAAAGGTTGATGGAAACTGCAGAATTCAAAATAACTTCCTCAATTTTTGCAATATCTTTACGCTCACATGAATGTAAAAAGGTTTTTGACTTTTCTGAAGTAGTTAATGCACTAAAGTGTATATAGACACTTTTGCAGAGTATGTTCCAATGTAGCAAATTTTCTCATCCACTGATGGGTCTGTGAAATTTATCCCTTTCAGAGGGAAATACTTTTTCTGACATGTGTGGTCCATTCTAGTTTACAACCTCAACTTTCTGTTTATTACAGCCGTACATGTCATCAGCATCTGACATAACCTGGTTGGTTTGCTCCAAACCAGTAGATAGAAACACACTGAACTTAAAGGTTTATCTAAAATCAGCATGATAATTAGATGGAAACTGAGCAACTGATCCAGCCTGTTTGAGCTGAGAAAACAAAGATTTTTCCTCCACCATAACTTGTCTGTCCGTTCTTTACCTCCCAGAGAAGTACCTTCTGATGTTGCAGTCGATAAAGAGAGCGGTGGCCATAGAACCCTCCGACCCATGGCTGCACCAGTGTTTAGTGCGCTTCTTCAAGAAGGGTGAGAAAGTGACTGCTGGCCGTGTTCAGCTCCCGGTCCTTCCAGTGGTGACTAAAGTTCAGTGTTTGCTGCCTGCAGTGAGTGAGAGTGCAGACCTGGCCGAGGCGGTGAGGACCGTGCTGAAGCAGGAGATCTCCAGGCTGTTTGGAGACAGCAACCCTCAGAGCTTCAACAAGAACTACCTGAGCCAACACTCCAGCTGCATCCCCCACCGGCTGGCTGGTAGGTACGCCTCAGAGGGAGGAGCTACAGGCTCCTCCCTCTGTGGCACGGTAAGACTCAGCTGCTTTCTGCTGAGCCTCGCCCAGCTGGCCCAGCTGGCCACTCCTCAGAGCCTCCAGCACCTCAGAGCAGATCTGGGGATCTGCTCTGAGAGATCTACAGCTACAGGCTGCACCATGTTCCTGGCTCTGCTCTAGTTACTGATTTAAACATGTGGAGCTCAAGAAAACATTGGGACTGTACAATATCAAAACTACTAAAATGAATAAAAACCTGGGAAGCTAAAGGCTAATTTGGAACAGGAAATACAGAGGCCAAGCTGTATGGAGCTGAGAACAGTAGACAGACTTGCTAAAGACAGCTTTACAAGAAAGCAACAGTTTCTGCTTTCTTGCATGTCTTTGCATATTGTAAAAATATTTTACTGGTGGTGGGACTCAATTAAAAGTTTATTGAAGGGGCTGTCATTAACTAATCACTATTGCATTTTAATCAAACCATATATTGACAAAATAATTAACATTTTCAATTCAAGACCCCTTTTTACCAGTTAAATTCTTGAATAAATACAAATAGGAGCTCTACAAGAAAGATATTTATACTTTTTAATCTGTTGTTCAGGTTTTTCCACCATCAGGTCAGAGCAAAGTGTTATTCAATCCATTCATCTTTCCAGAGTTTCAGGAACTCCTGATCATTCATGGAACTTCTGTAGAAGCTGACATTAGCGTTAGCCTCTGTGCATTCTGGACTCTCTGTTGTATGCAACGTTTGCACCAGAAGCACCTCTCAGGCCCGTGTCTCCTTGTGTCTGCAGCTGCTAAGATGATGGTCTACCTGGAGCCGTCCTCTGATAAAATGGCCTGTGAGATCGCAACAGCTCTGGCCGAGCCTCTGTCTGGAAGAAGCATCCAGGTGAGTCATTTGACCACTGGAGGGCATCACAGTGAGCGCCATGGTAACTGAAGCAACTTGTGTTTGTCCCCAGATCTGCTCCGAGGTGCTGGAGGCTCTGAGGAGCGGCCAGCTGGGCGAGGCTCAGCAGAAAGCAGCTGAGTCTTACCGCGCCACTTGCCACAAGATCTACCCTTACTCCCTGACCTTCAAGCCCCCCGGTTACCAAGACAACAGCACCACAATCAGCGCCAACGGCGACCTGTCGGCAGGAGAGCACGATGATCTCGCACATGAAATGTGAGGAGAGGGGGAAGAATTGGGGGATCAGAGGGGGAGACTGCTGCCAGACGCCTTAGTTCACCACCACAGCCCCACCCCTCCCCCCACACCCACACATTGCACTGACCTGCTGGACTGAGCGCCCCAGGATGGACGGCAAAGGGAACAGAACCATCAGACTTTTTTTAAACAACACAAAAGGCTCTGCCCAGTTCATGGCATCAGAAAAGAACTGATATATTTACACTGGGAAGCAAAGGATTGTGGGAAGTGTCGTCACTGACTGGCTGGAGTGGCCTGGTGAACACAGTCTAGGTTTTCTAGAATGCCTGTGTTTTCATAAGTTCTTCTTGTAGGTGCATCTGCTTCTCACGTTTTTAAAAGTAATTTATATATTACAAACTGACAGAGGAATTAATAAAACTGTTTGCAAAACCTGTGTGACGTGTGTGTGTGTGTGGTGGAGGTCTAGGGGGTGCAAGATGGCTGACCATGCTTTGCTGCAGGAACAGGAAGCAGTAAGACCAAATGGTCAGTCACACTGTTGGACTGAATGTTCATTTCCTGTTCCTTCAGCTGCTGCTTCTTGCTGCCTATGGTCATTTCTAAGCAAAGTGGTGATGAGTTTGTGAGCATTGAAACTGAATACAACAGCACCTCTAGTGGTGGGAGTATGTTAGAGCATCTCTGCTGCATTAGTTTTGTTCGTCAGTTTTTGGGTTGAGGTTTTTCATGTTTGGACAGTTACTCCTTTTGGTTCTGGATGCAGCGCAACTGGAAAGGTGTCTGCTTTTTATTCTAACTTTCAGTTGTAATGCATAACCATGGCAACAAGGTTTTTACAACAGCTGGCAGCTGATTTGCATCCCCCAGGGCTAGAAATACTTGACCTCTGACCAGGTCATTTTAATTCCAGAGGAGTTGAAATGAGGCTTCATGGCTGCAGAGCAGGAGGTTTTCTGGATCAAAACGGGTATGAACTTTAGGATCTTGGTCCCCAACAGCTTCAGTTGGCTCAACATCCTCAGTAAACACTTAACCCTCCCAAGTGTAGACATCAGAAAACCTCAACATCCTATTCTGAAGAAAATATAATCAGTTTATTTCTATAGCGCCAATGCACAACTACCATCTCAAACAGATTATGTTTATTATTCAAATTATAAAATTTATCTAAGAAAACCCAACAGATTGCATCAAGTCATTGACTTTACAACAATCCCTCATACTGAACATCGTATAGCGACAGTGGAGAGGAAAATCTCCCCTTGAACAGGAAGAAACCTCCAGCAGAACCAGAACTTATTTCTGGGTTAATTAGTAGCCATGATTGTTATTATCCTACAACTGTGTGTTTTAATCTTGTTTGGGTAGCGAAGCCTCTGCTGTCTGGTGTCATGCATTGATTCTCTAAAGTTCGGTTTTGATAGAATTTAGCCTGCTGTTAGCTCACAGTTAAACTTGTAGGTGATCGCATATTAGTTTGGTATTCACAGTTTTGAGACTGATTCAGAATCACTTGTGGACATTGATTAAATACTGTAAATTTTAATGTACAGACCTATCACTTTTAGCTAATTTAGCCCTTCATGTTGTTTTGCTGTATGAAGAGTCTCACACTGTATTATTATGGAATTGGAGTCATTTTCTGACCAGTAATTTGAAAGCCTAAGCTGGACTAGTAAGGGAAATTTATTGGCACATTTCTCTGAAGGATTGCGTTACACAGAATTAGCTGCATACATGTCATGACTTTTAGGTCTGTTGGTTTTCCATCACTCTGCTCCTGGTTGCCCCTCACAGCTTGGCTCGTTGTCTTCCTGTTTCCACCGCTGCCTCCTCCTCCTCTCTCAGGTTCTGGGAGGTGAGAAAAGTGTGGTCCAAGTTCAGGTAAGAGGTGATGAACTCTGGGAAATGTCTCTTCAGAACCACCTCCAGGAACATGTCTGCTGCCGTGTGTAACCTCTGTTCAGTCCTAAAGCAGATAAAACACTTTAAGGGATTAGAGCAATTAAGGAGTAGAAAAGCCTAAGTCCTTCACTGCAGCATGCTTACCTTTCAGAGGGACACAGGTGGCCAAGTTCAGTGCTGACCTCCTTGGTGAGTTCAGTGACGATCTGCCTGCTCACCACCCTGCCGTCATCTTCTAGTCGAGCCTGGTGTCGGATCCACTGCCACACCTGGCACAGCCGTTTGCTAAGTTAAAAGCTGTTCTGCAGAACTACTTTATCCTACTCAGTCCAGTTTAGTTTCTGTTCAAGAATCATTGTGTCCATTGTTACTGGTAGATAGTTCTGTTTTTTATTTTGGTCCATTTTAATGCCAATCAGGACCTTCTCAGTAAAAGAAGTAGAACTGTTGGGCTGTAAACTAAGAACTCTACTAGAGTTCTTCTTTGGTGAGTTCTACTTCATAAAATCAGACAAACAAAAAGTATAATATATGAACTGTTCATTCACTTTACCCAAAGGTACTCAAAAGTTTTCTGAGGTCCTGATTGCCTGTTAGAACATATTGTGGATATTTTTCAGTTGTCTGTGTCACTGTCCTGTTTAAGGCACCAGGGCTGGAATTAGTAGAAATTCATTTTGATGTGTGGTCTGTTAGTCTACCTGAGTTTGCAGATCCCTAAAAGAAACAAACATGTTTTATCTGTGTTGCAGTCTGTCTTATTCAGTTTATCATGTGTTTGGCTCAAAGCAGGTTCTGTTGGACATGTCAACCTTCCACCACTCCTGTTTGAGCTCTGTTCACCTGTGATTTTCTATATCAAACCATCTGTGATGTATTTACTGAATCGTGAGAGGATTGTCTCTGGAACCTACCTGGGATCTAGAAATCTCTGCGGTGGCTGAGTCTTCCACCTGGCCTCTGTAGAAAAAATGGCCTTTACCTGGAAAACAGCACTATGGTCCTCTTACAGCACTACTATTAAAAAGTTAATCAGAGTTTCTAAAATTGTTTCATTATGTTAAGCAAGTTTTTAGCATCATTTTTAGCAGGGAACGGCTCCTGGTGGTTCAGGACTCAACAGAGAACATGGTGCACCTCAGTGAGAGCAAGCATCTCAGTATGTCTCTCACCTGATAGCCATGCATTAATAAACAGGACACCCACTGCAATGTTATACTTAAGCCCATAAAGAGTGACTCCTCCCTGAGGAAAAAGACAACAACAAATCATGCACTGTTAAACCTTCTTGCTACTTTGTTCCAAATAGTCTCCAATCTAACCCCTGATTCCACTAACAGAGGGCATGGACAGCAGGTCCTCAGGAGTCACACTGACATTGTCCCGGAGCTGGTGGAGCTGGTTGTCACCCTCAGTGTGAAGCTCAAACAGCTGGAGGAAAAGAAACATCACCTCTCATGTTAAGATGCCAACTTACTGCAATGTAACAACCCGAAACCATGAGAAATCATTTCCAACTTTTTTCATCACTACTGTGACACATAAGCTGTAAAATTCAAGGGAAGCACAAATTCATCTAGAAAGGGGGAAGAGTGCAAAGCAGTTTTGGAAATATTAAATATTTCACAATTTAATATTGTGAAATATTAAATCATACATTCTAATCTGCTAATCAGTTATGCATCAAATGCTTTTTTAGTTTTACTTGAGTCATTTTTTGGGGGATTGTAACTGTTTTCTTTTACTTGAGTAAAAATATGTTAAAGTGGTGCTACTCTTTGGGTGATGTACTCTGGTATTTTGAGCAGACATCCCTTTTTGAAATTGCAGAATTAGATTCATTATAATTTCTAGATATTAAATATATTTAGATATGAAAACTAAATGAATTTTCTCTCTTTCAGTTGAATTTGATATGTGGGACATAAACAGGAAATGAAATTTTGAAATCAAATCATGGTCCTTTTTCATAGAACAAAAACTACTGAGAGCTGCCTTTTGCAGTACTAAAGCAGTATAATGAGGTACTCACTTCTTGCATGGGTTTAATCAAATTCATGTCATACACCATGAAGCCATCAACACCTGCCTTGATTTCCAATAACTTCAGCCTGAAGAACAGAAAAACAGGAACAGAAGATATTTACCCAAAAGAAAGAAGAGTTACATTAAAAAGAAAAAAAAACTTTTTTTGTTTCTTTCTAGAAAGTACTATTGCATTAAGTTATGGGAATTACATGAAAAGAAACAGGTGGTAAAATCCAGCTCTTCCAATAAAACACGGCATCACCGTGTTTCAAAAATGCATCTAGTGTGTACCAACATGGAGCAGAAAATGAACCACTGTGTATTCATTGTCAGCCACCTGCCTCCAAACATGCTTTTTATGTGTATCAACCCTGATTTTAACATAACCAGATCATAAATAATGCTGAAATCCTATTATATAAATAAAATAAATAGCCCAGAATTGGTAAAGTAAGTTTTGGCCATTGCTAAACACCTTCTGTCAGCCGGAGATCCAATAAAGCCAAAATTAGCAACTGGTGTGTCTGATACAAAACTTTTAGTTTAATAGAAAACTGACTGGAAAACACTGAAGGAGAAAGTAATATTGTGTCATATAAGAAAAAATAATTTTCCCTAAAACAAAAATTGTAAAACTTTGTGTTACAAACAATAACAACATACAGTTACTTATGTATGGGTTTCTATCTTGTTCATTTTTTAATAAAAATGAGCTCAACTGTCCTCACACCTCCTCTGTAAAACCACTCCATCTGTGCACGTGCGTACGTGCGTGTGTGTGTATTGCATTTTCTCCTGTGTTTGAAACTCCATGATGATGCAGCCTCACACAGAGCCAGAGGAAACCCCTCAGGTTGTGGCGTTGTGCTGTTTGTACCTTTCCACAGAGTCTAGCACTGTGCTGTAGGCGTGTGTGTGCTGGCCGTGAGGAAGCAGCGAAGCAGCCATGCCTCCTGTGGCCAGCGCTCCCCGTCTGTGACACGTCTGAACCAGCAGGTCCATGTAGCTCCGCAGAAAACGTTTCTCCATGTTCACGTACTTGCTGCGGTCCGGCAGCAGGAAGTCCTGACGATGACCTGCAGGATGTGACCCCTTGTGACCCTTTGTGCTCTGTTGGTTATGTTAAAGTAGCAGGCGAAACATGAGGCTCACCAAACTTATTGACGAAGGAAGCAGAGTAATCCCAGATGCCACAGTTGAGCCCTGCTGAGTGTTCCCGCAGCTCATAAAGAATCTCCTCCATTTCAAACGTTGCCAACACGTTTTCTATCAGCACCGTCGCCTTGATGCATCCTAGTGGAAGACCCAGCTGCACATAAACACACACGCAGACACGCGCACACACACATACATTCATACAGACAACCACAAACCCAGAAGAAATACTTCCATTGAGGTCATTTACATTTATATTTATTCTGTAAAATAATCCTAAAACAACCTGGCTATCGTCTGCAGTTCAACACAGAAGACAGCCGGGTAGAGTGAAAACAATTTCCTAATTTATGAAAAATTATTGTCTCCTGATTGATGTAAAATATGTTAGGTGTTCTTCAAAAGACACCATGAATTATTTTTATCTCACCACCTTACAAATGAAAATCAATTTTTCTTCAAGAAAGCCCGTTCTAGTGAATTTGATTTCCAAGGTGGCCTAGAGCTGAGTGTCAGCATGGGTTAACCAATCAGATGTTTGGGTTTATTCTAACATCTGATATTGATTTCAGGTGTGACTGACACTATTTCTGCTCTGTCATTTAGACCAGACTTCTCACTGCTGCTGTATTTCCTGTTCTAATGTCAGATTTGCTCTTATTAAAAATAATGGATTTATTTTTACACTTTTACTGAACATATAAAATAGTTTAACAATTCTCCTAATAACTTATTAAAAGTCATTTTTTGGAGTCAGACCTTCTGTTGTGTCCAGGTGAAGATGTTGTTCCACAGCCTGGCCTCCACCAGGCTCTCCACCTGCAAGTTAGGGCAAAACTGAAACATGCAAACATCCCACCAATAAACCGTATGAAGATGTCGTTATATGTGGCAAAAGTACAGTGAAGCAACAAAATAAAAATTACTGATAAAACATGTTGCTTTAATACATTTAGTATTAAAACCACATATGCTGCTAGATGCTGCAGGAAGCTAGAAAAGGCTGTTTTGTAAAACTCCTATGAATCTTTTTCTTTCAAGGTCCTAAAATTCTTTGCAAACCATTGATTAATTTCTTTTATTGTGTTGCAAACATTAGGCTGTAATCAGCCACCATAATAAAGGCTCCTCCTCTGATGAATGTCCAGGTTTAGCAAGTATAATATCTCTAAGATTACTTTGTATATTAGTTCTGAATTAATCTGAACAAACTTCATACTTGTTGGTTTGGGTAAAAATGAGCTCTAAATAACTGTGGACATGATCAGTGACTGCTTTATTTGATATTTATCAATCTAAAACTCAAGTTTACCTTGAATGATTTATAATTAAAGTATTCAGTTTGGTTCTAATTATATATTCCATGTGAATTCATCACTGGGTTACAGAAACTTGATAGACATTATTAGTTGGCCTCATTATTAGTGACCTGTTTGCTCCATGAAGATAAAATGTATGTCCCCTTTAAATGCCATGAATCTCCACCATCTTAATGAACTTAATATAATCTCTTTAAAGTGTTTGCAGTGTTTCAGATTATTTTTATGGAAGGGTGAAGCGCAAAAGTCACAACAGAATTCATTCTCGTGTTACTATAAACTTGCTTTTTACACTTTGTTGACCCTTCTGGGCTGCCATAGAATTTATTCTGACATGTCTTAGCTTTCCTTTGAAACCAATCGGATTCATTCAGCTGCTGTAGTTGTGAAAAAATGCTCCATTTATGTTGGATAAGTCATTTCAGGGAGGAAACATCCTGAAATATCCAGATAACAGCTTATTTATGATGGAAACAGATGAATATGTTTCCTTATACCCAGGTGTGAAAGTAGTTTTAAATTCTGGGGGATACTATGACAAAAAAAAAAATTATATCTATCTGTCTGTCTGTCTGTCTGTCTGTCTATCTATCTATCTATATATATATAGATATATAGCAATATATGAAGCAATATATATATTGATTCTTTGTGTGCTTTGGAGTTTCTGTGCTGATAAAAGCTGGTAGCTCTTGAATTGCTACAAAACAAAGCTGTATGTCCCTCAGTCCACTGTCTGCAATGTCAACACGTTGAGATGCCATGAGACCTAAATTCTGAACTTCATGGCATGGAGTTCATCCCAGTTTTCCATGTCTGGCATATAACCGTTCATTTCAATTGATTATCACTTCAATTTTTAGAGTTATTTTTTAAAAAAAGCCCAACTAGGGACAAGTGTTGCGAATTAGCTGCTGCTATTGCACCATGATGCAAACATGGGACTGCTGTTTTATTCAGTTTGTCTATGTTGATGTGTGTCTGTCCCTATCAAATAAACTTTATAATAATTTTACCTTTTAAACTGGTTATATTGATCAGTAAGCCTATCATGACCTGTTTGTTCTGAAGATCCTGCAGCTTCCACTTCTCTTCCTATCATGGCACCTCCTCACCCTGACTCTCACCCTGACAGGAGGAACCACAGAGCTCTGTTAGGTTAAAGCTCATCTTCTGAAGTTGGGATATTTTTCCTCCAACAGGTTCCAGAGGAATCACCTCAAACCAGATGTTGGACTGGATTTTATTTCACTGTCATTTGTGAATGTTAGAGCCTCATTTTTCAACAGTGGAGCTATGAAGGTTGAAAAAGGTCATTTTGGAGAAAGTCTCATTAACATCAATATTTCCACTAAAAAGAGGCAAAAAACTATTTTTTATATTAGACAATGAATTTGATTTCACATAATTATCGCAGAAGCCATTTGTTAGTTAAATACTTAATGAAACATCTTTACTGTGTTTGACGTTTGTTGTAAATAACGTATAGTCACAGACTAACAAGGTAAAGTTTGTCTTTTATTGAACGTTCAGAAGCTACAGCGGCTGTAAAGAGCCACAGCAAAGGTAAAAGAACCTGAACAGGTGATCAACTCTAAACCACTCGCACCTTTTTACTCTCTCTGACGTTTAAGCACACCCGTTGCCATGGCAACCGCCTGCGCCCCGCAAACCGAGCGAAGATTACGGACTGAACATAACATTCAGTCCGTTACGATATTAGGTTTTCAGGCTTGATATTTATTTTGCGATCATTAATAAGCCTCCCTGAACACAGCGGTGGTTGATTAGTTAATTTT
>NW_006800336.1:234924-256531 GCF_000485575.1 Poecilia formosa
CAAGTCATTGACCTTACAGCAATCCCTCATACTGAACATCGTATAGCGACAGTGGAGAGGAAAAAACTCCCCTTGAACAGGAAGAAACCGCCAGCAGAACCAGAACTTTTTATTTTTGGATTAATTAGTAGCCATGATTGTTATTATCCTACAACTGTGTGTTTTAATCTTGTTTGGGTAGCGAAGCCTCTGCTGTCTGGTGTCATGCATTGATTCTCTAAAGTTCAGTTTTGATAGAATTTAGCCTGCTGTTAGCTCACAGTTAAACTTGTAGGTGATCGCGTATTAGTTTGGTATTCACAGTTTTGAGACTGATTCAGAATCACTTGTGGACATTGATTAAATACTGTAAATTTTAATGTACAGACCTATCACTTTTAGCTAATTTAGCCCTTCATGTTGTTTTGCTGTATGAAGAGTCTCACACTGTATTATTATGGAATTGGAGTCATTTTCTGACCAGTAATTTGAAAGCCTAAGCTGGACTAGTAAGGGAAATTTATTGGCACATTTCTCTGAAGGATTGCGTTACACAGAATTAGCTGCATACATGTCATGACTTTTAGGTCTGTTGGTTTTCCATCACTCTGCTCCTGGTTGCCCCTCATAGCTTGGCTCGTTGTCTTCCTGTTTCCACCGCTGCCTCCTCTTCTCTCAGGTTCTGGGAGGTGAGAAAAGTGTGGTCCAAGTTCAGGTAAGAGGTGATGAACTCTGGGAAATGTCTCTTCAGAACCACCTCCAGGAACATGTCTGCTGCCGTGTGTAACCTCTGTTCAGTCCTAAAGCAGATAAAACACTTTAAGGAATTAGAGCAATTAAGGAGAAGAAAAGCCTAAGTCCTTCACTGCAGCATGCTTACCTTTCAGAGGGACACAGGTGGCCAAGTTCAGTGCTGACCTCCTTGGTGAGTTCAGTGACGATCTGCCTGCTCACCACCCTGCCGTCATCTTCTAGTCGAGCCTGGTGTCGGATCCACTGCCACACCTGGCACAGCCGTTTGCTAAGTTAAAAGCTGTTCTGCAGAACTACTTTATCCTACTCAGTCCAGTTTAGTTTCTGTTCAAGAATCATTGTGTCCATTGTTACTGGTAGATAGTTCTGTTTTTTATTTTGGTCCATTTTAATGCCAATCAGGACCTTCTCAGTAAAAGAAGTAGAACTGTTGGGCTGTAAACTAAGAACTCTACTAGAGTTCTTCTTTGGTGAGTTCTACTTCATAAAATCAGACAAACAAAAAGTATAATATATGAACTGTTCATTCACTTTACCCAAAGGTACTCAAAAGTTTTCTGAGGTCCTGATTGCCTGTTAGGACATATTGTGGATATTTTTCAGTTGTCTGTGTCACTGTCCTGTTTAAGGCACCAGGGCTGGAATTAGTAGAAATTCATTTTGATGTGTGGTCTGTTAGTCTACCTGAGTTTGCAGATCCCTAAAAGAAACAAACATGTTTTATCTGTGTTGCAGTCTGTCTTATTCAGTTTATCATGTGTTTGGCTCAAAGCAGGTTCTGTTGGACATGTCAACCTTCCACCACTCCTGTTTCCCGTGAGAGGATTGTCTCTGGAACCTACCTGGGATCTAGAAATCTCTGCGGTGGCCGAGTCTTCCACCTGGCCTCTGTAGAAAAAATGGCCTTTACCTGGAAAACAGCACTATGGTCCTCTTACAGCACTACTATTAAAAAGTTAATCAGAGTTTCTAAAATTGTTTCATTATGTTAAGCAAGTTTTTAGCATCATTTTTAGCAGGGAACGGCTCCTGGTGGTTCAGGACTCAACAGAGAACATGGTGCACCTCAGTGAGAGCAAGCATCTCAGTATGTCTCTCACCTGATAGCCATGCATTAATAAACAGGACACCCACTGCAATGTTATACTTAAGCCCATAAAGAGTGACTCCTCCCTGAGGAAAAAGGCAACAACAAATCATGCACTGTTAAACCTTCTTGCTACTTTGTTCCAAACAGTCTAAAATCTAACCCCTGATTCCACTAACAGAGGGCATGGACAGCAGGTCCTCAGGAGTCACACTGACATTGTCCCGGAGCTGGTGGAGCTGGTTGTCACCCTCAGTGTGAAGCTCAAACAGCTGGAGGAAAAGAAACATCACCTCTCATGTTAAGATGCCAACTTACTGCAATGTAACAACCCGAAACCATGAGAAATCATTTCCAACTTTTTTCATCACTACTGTGACACATAAGCTGTAAAATTCAAGTGAAGCACAAATTCATCTAGAAAGGGGGAAGAGTGCAAAGCAGTTTTGGAAATATTAAATATTTCACAATTTAATATTGTGAAATATTAAATCATACATTCTAATCTGCTAATCAGTTATGCATCAAATGCTTTTTTAGTTTTACTTGAGTCATTTTTTGGGGGATTGTAACTGTTTTCTTTTACTTGAGTAAAAATATGTTAAAGTGGTGCTACTCTTTGGGTGATGTACTCTGGTATTTTGAGCAGACATCCCTTTTTGAAATTGCAGAATTAGATTCATTATAATTTCTAGATATTAAATATATTTAGATATGAAAACTAAATGAATTTTCTCTCTTTCAGTTGAATTTGATATGTGGGACATAAACAGGAAATGAAATTTTGAAATCAAATCATGGTCCTTTTTCATAGAACAAAAACTACTGAGAGCTGCCTTTTGCAGTACTAAAGCAGTATAATGAGGTACTCACTTCTTGCATGGGTTTAATCAAATTCATGTCATACACCATGAAGCCATCAACACCTGCCTTGATTTCCAATAACTTCAGCCTGAAGAACAGAAAAACAGGAACAGAAGATATTTACCCAAAAGAAAGAAGAGTTACATTAAAAAGAAAAAAAACCTTTTTTTTTCTTTCTAGAAAGTACTATTGCATTAAGTTATGGGAATTACATGAAAAGAAACAAGTGGTAAAATCCAGCTCTTCCAACAAAACACGGCATCACCGTGTTTCAAAAATGCATCTAGTGTGTACCAACATGGAGCAGAAAATGAACCACTGTGTATTCATTGTCAGCCACCTGCCTCCAAACATGCTTTTTATGTGTATCAACTCTGATTTTAACATAACCAGATCATAAATAATGCTGAAATCCTATTATATAAATAAAATAAATAGCCCAGAATTGGTAAAGTAAGTTTTGGCCATTGCTAAACACCTTCTGTCAGCCGGAGATCCAATAAAGCCAAAATTAGCAACTGGTGTGTCTGATACAAAACTTTTAGTTTAATAGAAAACTGACTGGAAAACACTGAAGGAGAAAGTAATATTGTGTCATATAAGAAAAAATAATTTTCCCTAAAACAAAAATTGTAAAACTGTGTTACAAACAATAACATACAGTTACTTATTTATGGGTTTCTATCTTGTTAATTTTTTAATAAAAATGAGCTCAACTGTCCTCACACCTCCTCTGTAAAACCACTCCATCTGTGCACGTGCGTACGTGCGTGTGTGTGTATTGCATTTTCTCCTGTGTTTGAAACTCCATGATGATGCAGCCTCACACAGAGCCAGAGGAAACCCCTCAGGTTGTGGCGTTGTGCTGTTTGTACCTTTCCACAGAGTCTAGCACTGTGCTGTAGGCGTGTGTGTGCTGGCCGTGAGGAAGCAGCGAAGCAGCCATGCCTCCTGTGGCCAGCGCTCCCCGTCTGTGACACGTCTGAACCAGCAGGTCCATGTAGCTCCGCAGAAAACGTTTCTCCATGTTCACGTACTTGCTGCGGTCCGGCAGCAGGAAGTCCTGACGATGACCTGCAGGATGTGACCCCTTGTGACCCTTTGTGCTCTGTTGGTTATGTTAAAGTAGCAGGCGCCACATGGGGCTCACCAAACTTATTGACGAAGGAAGCAGAGTAATCCCAGATGCCACAGTTGAGCCCTGCTGAGTGTTCCCGCAGCTCATAAAGAATCTCCTCCATTTCAAACGTTGCCAACACGTTTTCTATCAGCACCGTCGCCTTGATGCATCCTAGTGGAAGACCCAGCTGCACATAAACACACACGCAGACACGCGCACACACACATACATTCATACAGACAACCACAAACCCAGAAGAAATACTTCCATTGAGGTCATTTACATTTATATTTATTCTGTAAAATAATCCTAAAACAACCTGGCTATCGTCTGCAGTTCAACACAGAAGACAGCCGGGTAGAGTGAAAACAATTTCCTAATTTATGAAAAATGATTGTCTCCTGATTGATGTAAAGTATGTTAGGTGTTCTTCAAAAGACACCATGAATTATTTTTATCTCACCACCTTACAAATGAAAATCAATTTTTCTTCAAGAAAGCCCGTTCTAGTGAATTTGATTTCCAAGGTGGCCTAGAGCTGAGTGTCAGCATGGGTTAACCAATCAGATGTTTGGGTTTATTCTAACATCTGATATTGATTTCAGGTGTGACTGACACTATTTCTGCTCTGTCATTTAGACCAGACTTCTCACTGCTGCTGTATTTCCTGTTCTAATGTCAGATTTGCTCTTATTAAAAATAATGGATTTATTTTTACACTTTTACTGAACATATAAAATAGTTTAACAATTCTCCTAATAACTTATTAAAAGTCCTTTTTTGGAGTCAGACCTTCTGTTGTGTCCAGGTGAAGATGTTGTTCCACAGCCTGGCCTCCACCAGGCTCTCCACCTGCAAGTTAGGGCAAAACTGAAACATGCAAACATCCCACCAATAAACCGCATGAAGATGTCGTTATATGTGGCAAAAGTACAGTGAAGCAACAAAATAAAAATTACTGATAAAACATGTTGCTTTAATACCTTCAGTATTAAAACCACATATGCTGCTAGATGCTGCAGGAAGCTAGAAAAGGCTGTTTTGTAAAACTCCTATGAATCTTTTTCTTTCAAGGTCCTAAAATTCTTTACAAACCATTGATTAATTTCTTTTATAGTGTTGCAAACATTAGGCTGTAATCAGCCACCATAATAAAGGCTCCTCCTCTGATGAATGTCCAGGTTTAGCAAGTATAATATCTCTAAGATTACTTTGTATATTAGTTCTAAATTAATCTGAACAAACTTCATACTTGTTGGTTTGGGTAAAAATGAGCTCTAAATTACTGTGGACAAGATCAGTGACTGCTTTATTTGATATTTATCAATCTAAAACTCAAGGTTACCTTGAATGATTTATAATTAAAGTATTCAGTTTGGTTCTACTTATATATTCCATGTGAATTCATCACTGGGTTACAGAAACTTGATAGACATTATTAGTTGGCCTCATTATTAGTGACCTGTTTGCTCCATGAAGATAAAATGTATGTCCCCTTTAAATGCCATGAATCTCCACCATCTTAATAAACTTAATATAATCTCTTTAAAGTGTTTGCAGTGTTTCAGATTATTTTTATGGAAGGGTGAAGCGCAAAAGTCACAACAGAATTCATTCTCGTGTTACTATAAACTTGCTTTTTACACTTAGTTGACCCTTCTGGGCCGCCATAGAATTTATTCTGACATGTCTTAGCTTTCCTTTGAAACCAATCGGATTCATTCAGCTGCTGTAGTTGTGAAAAAATGCTCCGTTTATGTTGGATAAATCATTTCAGGGAGGAAACATCCTGAAATATCCAGATAACAGCTTATTTATGATGGAAACAGATGAATATGTTTCCTTATACCCAGGTGTGAAAGTAGTTTTAAATTCTGGGGGATACTATGACAAAAAAAAAAATTATATCTATCTGTCTGTCTGTCTGTCTGTCTGTCTATCTATCTATCTATATATATATAGATATATAGCAATATATGAAGCAATATATATATTGATTCTTTGTGTGCTTTGGAGTTTCTGTGCTGATAAAAGCTGGTAGCTCTTGAATTGCTACAAAACAAAGCTGTATGTCCCTCAGTCCACTGTCTGCAATGTCAACACGTTGAGATGCCATGAGACCTAAATTCTGAACTTCATGGCATGGAGTTCATCCCAGTTTTNTTATCTCACCACCTTACAAATGAAAATCAATTTTTCTTCAAGAAAGCCCGTTCTAGTGAATTTGATTTCCAAGGTGGCCTAGAGCTGAGTGTCAGCATGGGTTAACCAATCAGATGTTTGGGTTTATTCTAACATCTGATATTGATTTCAGGTGTGACTGACACTATTTCTGCTCTGTCATTTAGACCAGACTTCTCACTGCTGCTGTATTTCCTGTTCTAATGTCAGATTTGCTCTTATTAAAAATAATGGATTTATTTGTACACTTTTACTGAACATATAAAATAGTTTAACAATTCTCCTAATAACTTATTAAAAGTCCTTTTTTGGAGTCAGACCTTCTGTTGTGTCCAGGTGAAGATGTTGTTCCACAGCCTGGCCTCCACCAGGCTCTCCACCTGCAAGTTAGGGCAAAACTGAAACATGCAAACATCCCACCAATAAACCGCATGAAGATGTCGTTATATGTGGCAAAAGTACAGTGAAGCAACAAAATAAAAATTACTGATAAAACATGTTGCTTTAATACATTTAGTATTAAAACCACATATGCTGCTAGATGCTGCAGGAAGCTAGAAAAGGCTGTTTTGTAAAACTCCTATGAATCTTTTTCTTTCAAGGTCCTAAAATTCTTTGCAAACCATTGATTAATTTCTTTTATTGTGTTGCAAACATTAGGCTGTAATCAGCCACCATAATAAAGGCTCCTCCTCTGATGAATGTCCAGGTTTAGCAAGTATAATGTCTCTATGATTACTTTGTATATTAGTTCTGAATTAATCTGAACAAACTTCATACTTGTTGGTTTGGGTAAAAATGAGCTCTAAATTACTGTGGACAAGATCAGTGACTGCTTTATTTGATATTTATCAATCTAAAACTCAAGGTTACCTTGAATGATTTATAATTAAAGTATTCAGTTTGGTTCTAATTATATATTCCATGTGAATTCATCACTGGGTTACAGAAACTTGATAGACATTATTAGTTGGCCTCATTATTAGTGACCTGTTTGCTCCATGAAGATAAAATGTATGTCCCCTTTAAATGCCATGAATCTCCACCATCTTAATGAACTTAATATAATCTCTTTAAAGTGTTTGCAGTGTTCCAGATTATTTTTATGGAAGGGTGAAGTGCAAAAGTCACAACAGAATTAATTCTCGTGTTACTATAAACTTGCTTTTTACACTTTGTTGACCCTTCTGGGCTGCCATAGAATTTATTCTGACATGTCTTAGCTTTCCTTTGAAACCAATCGGATTCATTCAGCTGCTGTAGTTGTGAAAAAATGCTCCGTTTATGTTGGATAAATCATTTCAGGGAGGAAACATCCTGAAATATCCAGATAACAGCTTATTTATGATGGAAACAGATGAATATGTTTCCTTATACCCAGGTGTGAAAGTAGTTTTAAATTCTGGGGGATACTATGACAAAAAAAAAAATTATATCTATCTGTCTGTCTGTCTGTCTGTCTGTCTATCTATCTATCTATATATATATAGATATATAGCAATATATGAAGCAATATATATATTGATTCTTTGTGTGCTTTGGAGTTTCTGTGCTGATAAAAGCTGGTAGCTCTTGAATTGCTACAAAACAAAGCTGTATGTCCCTCAGTCCACTGTCTGCAATGTCAACACGTTGAGATGCCATGAGACCTAAATTCTGAACATCATGGCATGGAGTGCATCCCAGTTTTCCATGTCTGGCATATAACCGTTCATTTCAATTGATTATCACTTCAATTTTTAGAGTTATTTTTTAAAAAAAGCCCAACTAGGGACAAGTGTTGCGAATTAGCTGCTGCTATTGCACCATGATGCAAACATGGGACTGCTGTTTTATTCAGTTTGTCTATGTTGATGTGTGTCTGTCCCTATCAAATAAACTTTATAATAATTTTACCTTTTAAACTGGTTATATTGATCAGTAAGCCTATCATGACCTGTTTGTTCTGAAGATCCTGCAGCTTCCACTTCTCTTCCTATCATGGCACCTCCTCACCCTGACTCTCACCCTGACAGGAGGAACCACAGAGCTCTGTTAGGCTAAAGCTCATCTTCTGAAGTTGGGATATTTTTCCTCCAACAGGTTCCAGAGGAATCACCTCAAACCAGATGTTGGACTGGATTTTATTTCACTGTCATTTGTGAATGTTAGAGCCTCATTTTTCAACAGTGGAGCTATGAAGGTTGAAAAAGGTCATTTTGGAGAAAGTCTCATTAACATCAATATTTCCACTAAAAAGAGGCAAAAAACTATTTTTTATATTAGACAATGAATTTGATTTCACATAATTATCGCAGAAGCCATTTGTTAGTTAAATACTTAATGAAACATCTTTACTGTGTTTGACGTTTGTTGTAAATAACGTATAGTCACAGACTAACAAGGTAAAGTTTGTCTTTTATTGAACGTTCAGAAGCTACAGCGGCTGTAAAGAGCCACAGCAAAGGTAAAAGAACCTGAACAGGTGATCAACTCTAAACCACTCGCACCTTTTTACTCTCTCTGACGTTTAAGCACACCCGTTGCCATGGCAACCGCCTGCGCCCCGCAAACCGAGCGAAGATTACGGACTGAACATAACATTCAGTCCGTTACGATATTAGGTTTTCAGGCTTGATATTTATTTTGCGATCATTAATAAGCCTCCCTGAACACAGCGGTGGTTGATTAGTTAATTTTTAACTCCTGCTCTGCTCGTTATTTTGGTAATGGAACCAAAACGCACAGAATTGCGCAACACCTTGTTGAAACAATAATCACTGAGATTATTATTGTTGTTGGGTCATTAATTTGAACACGTTTTGTTGATTTTGTTGTTGTTCTTGTGATAGAAAATTTCGTTTTTAGTCTTATTTTATTTCTGATGGAACTGATGATACTTTTTACCATTTATTTACTGATTATATCTGCTGTGTTTTTGTATTTTTGTAAGATGTGTTTTTCCATTAAATAAGTTTCCAGATAATGTTTAGATGTTTCCGCAGCCGTGATAGCAGAAGAGACCTGAAGACATCTTGGGTAAAATGCTTGACCTGGTAATTGTCGTGAAGGACTGATGTGTGGAATGTAGTTTGTACCCTGTTTGACCTGCACCCATGAGTAACTGACAAAGAAGAATTAGAAGTTTCTCCTGAAATCCTTATCAGTTCTCTTTCCTGCCATAAAATCATCCCCTCCAAAAGGTGAGGGATAGCTCATGAGGTGGGGGTCAGGATTGTCTCTGTGGTCCATCTGGGAGTAGAGATAAGATCAGACTTTGGATGGGTCTTTGTCTTGCTGTGACTATAACGATGTGAAGTGTGTTGTTCAGGGCTCTTCTCCTGACTGCACTCAGTGAGACGGGTCTTTGAACACTTTTGCCTTTGAATAAAGAAACTTAAAGACAAAGATTAATCTTTCTCTGCTTATTGAAACAGATTCTCATTCCTTCATAAAATTCCTATAACATTCTTTAATAAAGTTACGAACGTTTTAAGCGAGTCAGAGGAGGACGTGCTGGTCTCAGTGTCCTGGCGGCGTTCAGTTTGTCACCTAAAGCCGAGATCGACGCAAAACCTTCCGCGATCGACATATTGCACCGCTGCTCTAGCAAAGCACGAACAGTTCAGAAACAATATGAAATGGGAAAAAAGCGATTTATTAACTGATTAAGTCGTGTTTTAGATTGTTCTTGAAAAACTAATCAGTCACGGCTGATTAGTGGGTGAACTCACAGCTGCACAGTGAACCCACTGACTTTTTCCAGCAGACAGCCGCTCCACTCTCTTGCAGGTACTGCGTACCCCCGCTAAATCTTTTAGGGGTACGCAGTACCCTACAGTACCCCCTTACTTTCACCCCTGCTTATACCTGCGAATCTGCATATGGTTTGAGATACTGACTTGCAACAGCCACAGGAAGGCTGTTTGTGGCTTTGACTTTACCTTTGACAGGTAGAAAAATGGTCCACTCTGGTGTTCAAGCAGTGTCCTTCCACAGTGATACATGAGTAGGCCAAAGTCAAACAGAGGACCAGGAGCTTCCTTTCCCTCCACCTGATGGTTTTGGTTTCAGTAAATATCAACATGAAGACTTCCAAACCCCAGCTTTACTGTCCCCATGGCAAACACAATCATTTAGGTGATTTAAGTGACATCCATGCAGCCAAAGTAGCCTTAAGGAGCATAAATAAACGTAGCAGTAGCATGTTACCATCATGTTGTGCTCCACCATGTTCCAGGCCCGGGGACGCAACATCAGGACTGGAGCCCGGGAGATATGTGGGGCCCCTGCATTCCCACAAGAGAATCACAAAAACATCAGGACTCATCAGAACAAGTGTTCTGTCTTCTACTCTAACAAATACTGTAATGCAAAATGAACATGGCTGTAAAGTCAGACACTCACCAGGGAGTCGGTTGTTCACTGCCAGAATGACATTGTGAATCCCTTTGATCTGGTTGTGGAACGTTGGGCAGTTCCCATCATCAAAGTCAACCTGAGAAAAGTGAAAAGAAGATTTCATTCAACTAAAGGTTATAACCAGGGAAATGTTGGCAGCATTAGTTTTAAACAATGCTCATGAACGAAAACTGCCCACTTAGAGAACCCATCAGTGAACTGAGACATTGCTACAATGTGTGCATCTGTGCAGAGAACATAAAGATAAGCTGAACACATGTAGTGTGAATGTTACACATAGAGATGAGTTTCAGATCAGAGCCTGAAGCCCGACTTTAGATCTGCAGCAGGATAAACAAACATCCACCTCTTTGCTCATTTTGGGTTTATCTTCTGCTAATTGCTTTCAGCATTCTGAATCCAAAGGTTTGGGTTCATGGTAATAGATGTCAAAAAGGGCAATAGCTTCAGATTCAATAAATAATTAATTAATTTCACAAATAGATATTAATAAATTTTAATGGCCACTGATTCCTCCACATGGTTCTAAAGCACATGGTGCTGTGTAGTCTGAAAGTCATTCTGCTCTTATTGGCTGCTGTCTGTAAAGTTACACAGTCATAAATTAATAGCAGTTATTCAGGTTACTTAGCCAGAAGAGAAAAAATTACAGCGTTCATTTATTTAACTCATATTTTCACAATTTATTACTACTAATTACCAACAATTGCCAAATGTCAATTCATAAGCATTATTTAGCTCCAAAGTAAAGACTTAGCTCTGAGTTAAATATTTGACTAGAATGTGAACATTCAGATAGCATAAATACTTAGGTTCAAGCTAAATATTTTTTTCATATTAATTTTGGAACTAAATATTTAACTTTCTAATGAAATATTTATCTCAGGAAATGTAACATTTATGACATGATGACAATATGACTCCATTTTTCTCATACAGGTTAAACAACCCAAACTATTGATGTTCACCTTCGACACTTTACTCTTAAATGACTTCTGAAAACAGCACTAGATTTGATTTAGGGGTGTCAGAGTTAAAGGCAAGTGAACAAAAAAATCACACCACACCTTTCAGATTTGATTTTTTTTAAAGATGAAAATCATGTATCCTTTTCCTTCCACTTCACATGTGTGTACTTGTGTCTGTTGGTCTGACCCATAAAATCCTTCACATCATATTACAACCACAAACTTGACCACACAGTTGAAGAGCATATGTGCTTGTGATGGGTGCATATTGTGTTTTTATTTTAAACATGGAAATAATAATAAAAACTACATACTGCATACTGGACAAGACATCAAAAATAGCAAAGAAACCCTCACTTGCTTAGTGCAATCCTCAAACCGTTGTGTGATGAAAGCGGTGAAGGTTCTTTACCTGTATGCCCTGTGCTGGAGACCGCAGAGCCCTGATGAAGCGTGCGGTATCACAGGGAGCCATGTCTCCAATGTCCACATGCCTCTTTTGGAGCCTGGGGGGTACCGGGAGCACCCTCCAGTTTGGGTCTGCCCTTATGTGTGTGGTACTTTCCAAGAAATTTGGGAGTTCATCTGAAAGATCCAGATGAGCTTTTCTGGACACTCTCAGCTGGAGGATCTGAAGAAGAAGAAGATAAGCTGCTCATTCCTTGAGCCCATAAAGGGCCTGTGAGCTGTTTTACCTTCTCCACCTCCTCATCAAACGTGGAGATCAGCTCATGCAGGAAGTGAAGGGATCCGGTGGTGAAAAGGGCTGCACTCTCAGCTTCTAACCCTGTGGGAGGAGGAGACAGCTCCATGTTGTGTGGATTTACTCCTGTCCTGTCAGAGGGTAAGTCTGTGGACTGTTAGGAACACAACAATATGAGACGTTTGTTAATACTGGAATAACTAGAATCAAAAAGGTGCACTGTGACTTTATGCTCTAAAATGCAGGATCAGTAAATGTTCAAAATGATGAAATGCTTAATAAAATTAATACATCACTGACATAAGAACATTGACAACAAGAGGCCCTCTCTTGCAGAGAAAATAAGAGCAGAGTTATTCTTCACACCACCCTGCTGCATGAAAGGTGGTGTTGTATGTAGAAATTGGGTTCTAGATCATTATTAATGTAAAACCAAAAAGGGTTTCCAGTTAGGGAGTTAAGCCAACAGCTGCTCAAAGCAGAGACAATCAAGGAACAATTAATCTACATGTGAACTGATGAAACTTGATGAGCTGTAGACATTGACTGAACCAGAGCAGAAACAACAGTAGAGCTTCAACCAATGAGTTGCAGGTATCACAACTCAGAGCCGTGGATAGCAGGAAGTCTGGACTCCACTCACTTCATAAGTTTTTTATCTCCACAGTAAAGTTCTCCTGTCCTGAGCCACTGCTGGGCACTGAAACATCAGCTTACAGTCTGATGAAAGGCTTTACTTCAACCATTCTCTAATAGAAAATTAAACTCAACGTAGTTATATTTAATCTGATTTTAGCTTCTTAATAAAGTTTACAAACATACTTACAAAAGCTGTGGAGACAGGCGTGTTAACTGCACTGCTTTGGACTTTGAATGTTTGTTCACTATGATCCCTGTTTGAACAGGAAAATGTCGCCTTTCAAATGGAGTTTAAAGTCCTAGCAGGAAGAATTTTGCACATATTTTGCTCATCAGTGATTCTGGAAAAGAGTGACAAAACAGGTCCTATGGATAAAGCACAAAATTTTAATAAAATATACACAAAATATAACTTTTTGAGATATCTGACTAAACTAACCAGGGCCATGTGAGCACAACAATGTATGTTTCACTGGTTTTTGCTGAATATTTTTCATTTAAAACTTTGTAGTAGGTGGATGGTGTCTGTAAAAACCCTTGTCCTGGAGCAGAACTCGATACATTATAATAGTTTAAAACAAATAAAGGAATACTAAGATAATATATTATGACAATTAAATATTCAGATAAATAGTTATAAAAGTATCAATAAATTGAATAAAAATATTTTTTATATATTTTCCAACTCCATTGAAATTTGTCCCAAGTTTTTGTCAACACCATCAGACATAAAAAGAATGTAAAAAGAACAGGCATTATTGGGGGGCACCTTCTGAGGACCCCATGGCCACTTCCCTTCTCTTCTTTTGTTAAGAGGGCTACGCAGCTCTAGTTAGCTTAAGTTATTCTTTAATTTTTTCTTCTGTTTTATTCTTAAGTTGCTCGTCACAACCATGATGTGTCAACACCATAACTGACAATTTACAAAATTTTGATGAAACTTTGTGAAATAAAGGATGCTTAATTTTAGTATACTGTAAAGATTTTAGGGACCAGATGAACTACAATATGGCCTCCTTTAGAATAACATCATATAAATTGAGGTAGTTTGGATTTTTGACTCCATCAGAGATTTTAACTGACAGTGTGACTCTTTCAGTGATATTGTTGACAAACCTCACTTAAATGTGCAATTAATTCATTTTAATGTATATTACATAAATGGCATTACTTCACATGTATCAAGTATTTAATTTTACTCACTAGTTTGTCACCTTCTCTATGTCAACTCCGTCATGCACTGTCAACTCCATCAGATGGACTTTATGTTGGTTTTTGTTTTAAATTATATATTTTTTTCTTTCTTGAGAAGCATTTGTCTGTAAAACTGAGTAAAGATATCACTAATAGGGTCATTAAAAATAATTTTGTATTTATTTTTGTCAGATGGTGATGACAAAGTTCTGGGTTAGGTCGATTAAAAATGTTAGTTTCAAAAAATGTTGCAGCTGGGAGCCTGCACCTTAGCATCTTTACATTTCCAAAACATTATTTGTCATATTTGTATACATAAAAATTGGGGGGGAAATTTAAACCCATTTTGTCCCACTTCTCAAGAATCACAGTAATTTATTTTTAGAGAAAGAAGTGGATCATCTGTGACATGATGTACTTCTAAATTGCCAAATATAGATAAGAATGATTTCAAAACATTACTGCTAAATTAAAGTGTAAGAAGTAATTTAACAAACAAAAACCCAACTTTCATGTGAACATAACAGTTTTACTTGCTGTACTCAGATAACTTTATTCTGTTCTATTCAAATTCTTGCTGTTAAGTTACTTTACACAATTCCTCTCTTTCTGACTGCTCCCTGCTCCCCTATAAAAGGGAGAGAGACACCAGAATTGGGGGAGACTTTATTGGCTTTATCCCATCTGATGGTCTCTAAACTTTGACTAACTTAATCCCTAAATTTTGGACCTGCTTACTCTGTAATTACATATGTTTACCTACAGTATTTATTAAGTCTGTCTGACAGAGTCTTCACTTATGCATCCCACAGAGGCATATTATAGACAACCCCAAAAATACCCATCATAAATTTTACAAAAGTTCAAATGTAGTGTCCTATAGTGCATACTCAATGCCGGCACACTGGATCTTGATGCTGGTTGACAGGAAAGAAACCAACTCTGAATCTGTTCCCACGATGCTGCCTTAGCCTCTGAGTCACAGCACACCTTTTTGATTCTTTCTCAATTTTCCTCTGAGGAAGAGTCAGAAAGAAAAAAAAGAGCACATGAAGGAAAGAAAAAAGAAATCTTTAAATAAATGGACAAAGGAGAAAACAAGAGGGAGCAAATAAAAAAAACTAAATACAATACAATGTATGGCAAATTTTGAAAAGTAAATAATTTGATAAAATGTGACAGTAGTAAAAATTAGTTTACCAAGCCATTTATTTAATTTGATGCTTACTGCCAATTTTGGCAGGATCAGTCCATCATATAGTAAACCTTCACAATGGAGTATTTTGTTTTGAAAATACGGAGCGGAAGCTGTTGTTGCGAGTGTTTCCGCCTTTGTCTGCCCAGACAGGATTTTGACAGCAGTTGCACAGCTCCACGCTGCAGGCAGTGTGATTTGCTTCAAGTAGACCTTCATGAAAAGCCATGGAAGACAAAGCTCAGATTCAGGAGGCCATTAAAGTCCAGGGAGAAGTCGTTCGGAAGCTAAAATCCGAAAAGGCGAGCAAAGAGCAGGTCAGTCCCCACATTTAGTTTCCCATTATGGCTGGATAGGTTGCAACATGCGGTGAAGTTCAGAGCTGAAAGGAAAGGGAGCTCTCTATCAATAACATCACTCACAGAACAGACATCCACATTCACTGTCATCAATGTTCAGCCCGGATGGAAAACCATGCGCTAAAACCCTTATTTTTTTCAACCTTCGCTGTTATTCAACCACGGCCTTCAATGGACCGCATATTCAATATTCAATTGCCTATTTTTGAGTCCATAAGTGCGACAGAAAGGAAAACTCCCGGAACTGTGTTCCTGTCCGATAGAAAAAGTGAGCGACAGAAGCCGGTGTTTTCCCCTAGCTTAAGCTAACCGGCTTACTGCTAGCTGGAGCGGCTAATGCTAACACGGTGACATCTGGGGGATTTAAACAGACTTCTTGTGCTTTAAACTAAAACTAACAATCTATCTTAAAAGTCCACTTTGATTTTAAACATATTTACTTTAATGAGCCACAGCTGATGCAATAAGATGTGGCTGTTACCGAAGATTTGTCCTCACCCCTCCTTCACAGCTGCCCGACAACCCTGCAGGTTAATAATGAAACACCAGGACACAATAACGGCATAATTTCATTCATATATGAATCAAACATGTCCTCCATGTTGTTGAAGGAGAGCTGCTGTTTTGCTCTGAACTTCCCTATCAGCTCCGGTGGAGCTGAAACACAGACTGCTGATGTATGAACCCAGGATTAAATGAAAGGAGCAGCCATCACGCTTTTCCTTTAAATGGGAAAAACTCCGCTATCCTGGGCTGACTGATCCTCATATGTACAGTTGAAACCAGAAGTTTACATACACTAAAGAGACGCACATTTTTTGTACTGCTCCAAGTTAAATCAGAACAAACTTCTCTGTTAACTTCTCTGTTACTCAAGTGACTCCTATTTGCTAAACTCAAAATTTTGTTGAAGGTAAATGCGTCATCTTATTTGGTGTGTGTAAACTTCTGGTTTCAAGAGTGTTTCCTTCTGTCAAGACTCATCTTTGTTTCTGTGTTCTGAAGTTGCTTTACCATAATGTATAAGCAGGGGAACCAATGAAGAGCTTCTGACCAATCAATTCATTTTACAACCTATGGCAGTAAAGTGAGAGAATTGTTCATTTACAGTTAATGTTTCACTTACCAAACATTAACTGTTTGGTAAATGAAACGGTTCATTTACCAAACTGAACTGTTTCAGGATGAAACAATTCAGTTTGACTTTAGAGGAGAGAAGAAACACTAAATGTTTCTATTACAAACAAAAATGTTTTTTTTTTGTTTTTTGTTTTTGCTAATGTTGAAAGCACACAATTTCACAATTTCAATGTTTTCATTAATGAAGAAGTGTGATTAACAATTTTTTTAAAGAGATAGAGTCCCAATTTCAAGGCGTTAAATCAGGAAGTAACTTATTTTTTTTACGTCATATTTATAAAACATTTGTATAACATCTGAAGGCAACATTGTTACCTGATTATGCTATAAAATGACACTGTGTGCCTGCAAAACACATAATACTGTCCATGTCCATTTAAACAAATATATTTTTGGAATTTCAATTTGCACTATTTTATGAGCAATGGAAACGCTGCTAGTGTTGAAGAAGCTGAACTCATAGCAGTTCCATTAAAACTCATATGTTAACTGGGAAGCATGGAACACTGTATTTATGGAAGCAGCATATAAACATGTGTCACTCTGCTCAACTCAAGCTGCACTACAGAGTATCTGCACCTAGCAGAAATTATTATTGTGTTACTTTGTCAGGTGGACTTTATTAATTTGCACCCGTTCCCCTGTAAATCAAACGGTTTTAAATCCTAAACCTTTGTGTCCAATCTACCAAGCCTTAGAGCAGGAACAGATGTATATTAATAAACAGAATCAGAAGCCAGTAAATGTTTGCTGTCTGTAGCTGCTCCAGGCTTTTTGAAGATATCTGCAGGTGTTTCTGGGTAGCTGTGGTCAGGCCTGATATAAGTTGTGTGTGTGTGACTGTGTACGGGGGCTGCATTTTTGATTGACTTGCTACATCTCATGTTCTGTCCTCCACGCTGTGGTGATGATGATGATGATGCCCCGCCCTTCCCTAGTGCTAGGGTTGCTTACCATTTTTCTCCTGTTCTTCCTGCCTGGCCCTGGATGACCTCTTCCTGCCGGACCCTTGACCTCCACTATCTTCCTCACCACCTGCGGGCGATCGGACCCACCTCACTTTCTCTTGGGAATACTGTTCCCATGACGCACTCCTGAACTCTACCTTTCCCACTCCTGGACATTTTTTTCCCTTCATATTTTTTGTTCCTGTGTCGGATGACCATGCTGGCTCTGTCCTTTGCTCGTGTCTGCTCTGGTCTGGCACCGTTTCGGACTGTACTCCGTCTGCAACCGCTCTGTTCTGCCTCTGGCATCACTGTGGCTCAGGTAGGCATGTCTGCATTGCAGAGTATTCTAGTTTATTCATTGTGGAACCAGACAAGGTAGTGTAATATGTTTTGCTTTGTGTGTGTGTGTGTGTGTGTGTGTGTGTGTTGTAGATTGATGAAGAAGTAGCCAAACTGCTTGAGCTGAAGGCTCGGCTGGGAGGAGGAGATGATGGCAAACATCAGTTTGTGCTCAAAACACCAAAGGTAAGTGTCTGTGGTTATCCTGAAGCTGTGTGAGCTGAACTATAGGCTGGGCTTTAGCGCCACCAATGGCTGTTTCTGATTATTTACAACAGGGTCTGCTACCAGCAGAGCCACAGTGGCTCTTTGGACCTTCCACCATGGCTCTGAATAATTTTGCCTTAAAATTATGAAAAACCAACTAATATTTTTAAATTGAGTTTGAATAAAAATGCAAAAGTAACAGGAAACATTTTTTAGATAGATTTTCCCCATCAGGTTGAACAGTGTGTTCTTATTTACTTCAAAACCCAAATATCCTCCATGCTAAAGGCGTATTGTTTTCTACGTTTGAAAATAGAATTAAAATGGGTTTTTTTAATTACAGATGCAACAGTAGATTTTTTTATAAAAAGTGATAAGCTGTTTATTTTTATAATTTCAAAGTAGATATAAAAATGTGTACTTGTCAAAGTAGAGACAAGTAGACAAAATAGAGGCTGATTTCTGATTTCTTTGAATCAAAAGTAGATTTCTGTGTTTGAAAAATGTATTTTATTCTTAGTTTTATAGCACATAACATTGTTTTAAAATCCACCAAAACAAAACAATAACTAGATTATCCCAGTTGATGACTCTCAGCATCCCCCTCTATTATTATCTGAACTTTCTTGAATTAAAAAAAAGCTGGAATAAATTACAAGTTGTTGGCTTGAATGATTTTATTTTTTAGTTTCTACTCATTTCCTAAAGAAGAGAAACACAGGTCTTCAGTGTTCAAAGTAAACCTGGCTGTCTGATTGGTGCATTTCCAGTTGAGCAGAGTCAAATGTGAATCTTACACATGAAATGTTGACGACATGTTTGGGTGTGATGCAGGGAACCAGGGACTACAACCCGAAGCAGATGGCCATCAGAGAGAGAGTCTTCAATACTATCACCCGCTGCTTCAAACGCCATGGAGCGGAGACCATCGACACACCTGTGTTTGAGCTAAAGGTGGGTGTGTGTCTCAGACTGGAGTCATGGTTCTGAGCTCATCTTGTTTCCAACATGGAGGTTATTCATCCTCGTCCCTGCAGGAAACGTTGACAGGGAAGTATGGAGAAGATTCCAAGCTCATCTACGACCTGAAGGACCAGGGAGGAGAGCTGCTGTCGCTAAGATACGACCTCACTGTATCCTGACCCCTTAACTCTGTGCTATCATGAAGCTAGCGGGCGTTCTGAGCCAATCAGAGGTTTAGGCTGATGAATTAGATTGACGTCCTTCACACTCCCTCCTCCAGGTGCCGTTTGCACGCTACCTGGCCATGAACAAGATCACCAACATCAAGCGCTACCACATTGCCAAGGTCTATCGTCGTGACAACCCTGCCATGACACGTGGCCGCTACAGAGAGTTCTATCAGTGTGTGAGTTCTCCTGTCACAGACGAGGGTGTTTGTTGCACTGGGCTGCTGCAGCGCAGTGTATGTTATATGCATGTGTATGTGTTTCAGGATTTCGACATCGCTGGTCAGTACGACGCCATGATCCCAGACGCAGAGTGTCTGAAGATTGTCCATGAGATCCTCAGTGAGCTGGAGCTCGGAGACTTCCGCATCAAGGTCAGTCTCCGCCTGCAGCTGAGAGCCCAGTAGATGTCAGTCACTTCCTGATCCCTTACCTCACTTCCAGGTCAATGACCGGCGCATCCTGGATGGGATGTTCGCTGTCTGTGGAGTTCCAGATGACAAGTTCCGCACCATCTGTTCAACGGTAGACAAACTGGATAAGGTGAGAAGGCTTGTTGGTGGAAAACCTTAATCGCATTAATCGATTATTGAAATAATCAACTACTTATTGATTGATTATTTGATTAATTGTTAACTGGACTATACAGAGTCAAAAAAGGCCATTTGCTGAAAGAACAACACACTCGGAGCAGCGATTAAAGCTGCTTAATTATTGCCATGACCTTTTTTGCCACTGGAGGAGTTCTACCCAGTGGGAGTTTGAGCTTCACCTGGTTGAGAAAATCAACAGAAAATCTCTTAAGCATATTTTGCTATGCAATCATTAATTTGCTAATCCAAAAATAATTACCAGATCAGCTCTACACTGCATTAGATCTAGCAGAGTATCGAAAGGATTTTCTTTAGCTGCAAATGCATCCTTTGTTGTAGATGTATGGTGGCTGACAGATGAAACTACATGCAGCAAAGGGCGAAACAAGCTGCAAACTCCAAAACACAAATGCAACAGAAAAATGATGCAAACAAAAAATGCTGCTGCAGTCACAGGAAATAGAAGCAAAATGGGAAAAAATAACAACCTCCCCCCCCTTAAAATATGAAAAGCTGCAAACACACTGCACAAAATGGAAGTACTCCAGACCACTGGGGAGAGTATGGAGAAGATAATGTTACCTATGTAAAAATGCTGCTAAAGGTTTTTGTGTTTCATTAAGACATTCGACATTACATGCATTTTCTTTCTCTTGGACGTCTCAATCAATTGTGACATCCTGTCTCTACTGAGGGTCTGTTCCTAGTCTGTTTACTGTTTGACTCCCCCTACTGGTCTGGAGCACTTCTGTTTTGTGGAGCGAGTTTGCAGCGTTTCATACTGGCGTTTCTACTGTAATTGCAAAATTTACACCTTTGCTCCTATTTCCTGAGCTGCAGTGTTTTTCTGTAGCTTTTGTTCTTTATGTTTTGGATTTAGTATTAGTCATGTGTTTGCAGTTCATTTTGCTGTTTGTTTTGTATTTGGATTTCTTCTTGACAAAGCATACGCTGAAGGAATACTAAGCTATAGTGTTTTAGACAATGAAATGCTTATTTTGTCTTTAAAGATAATTAAATTATTTATTTGCATCTTTTATTCTATTTCTAATATTGTATAACAGGCTTAAGTGGCTAAATGAAAAATCTGCAAAATCTGGCAATTTTTTTTATCTGATTAATCATCAGCATAAACAATTACTACAGTCATGGTTAGCTGGCTGCTGTTCTCCTGCTAGTAACTATATTTGCATGTGGTGTGTGGGTGGAGGTTCGTCTTACTGGTGAGACGAACCAAGATGCATATTCGGTCTGTCTGCCATCATTCAGCGCTAATGCATGTTTATTTCTCCTGCAGTTGCCCTGGCAGGAAGTGAGGAAGGAGATGGTGGATGAGAAGGGATTATCTGAGGAGGCTGCAGACCAGATTGGGGAATACGTCAGCCTGCATGGTGAGTCAGATAACACCTCCAGCAGGTGGCAGTCCCTACACCTTTAGGAGGCAAACCCTGTTTTTTGGTAGCGATACGTCATTATATAATGGTCATAAAATCTATGTTCAATTGTAGAAATTACAGAGACTCATTAGTGACAATGTTTGCCCCAAAGATGCAAGAGTGTTTTGCTAATGTTAACAAGAGAAGAGTTTCAAGTACAAAACACATCTTCAATGGTCATGGCTCCGACCTGTCAGACATGGAAGAAAAATATAGCTGATGAGGAAGAAACACTGAGGGCCGGAGCCTGGGGGCCTGGAGCCTGGGGGCCCGGAGCCTGGGGGCCTGGAGCCTGGGGGCCTGGAGCCT
>NW_006800336.1:256541-279932 GCF_000485575.1 Poecilia formosa
CTGGAGCCTGGGGGCCTGGAGCCTGGGGGCCTGGAGCCTGGGGGCCTGGAGCCTGGGGGCCTGGAGCCTGGGGGCCTGGAGCCTGGGGGCCTGGAGCCTGGGGGCCAGTCGCCGTCCTGCAGGAACTCTACCTGAGTGAGGCTGGTTGTGTGTTTCAGGGGGAATGGACCTAGCAGAGCGCCTCCTGCAGGACCCCAGGATGTCTCAGAGTAAGCAGGCCTGCGCCGGCCTGTCTGACATTAAGCTTCTGTTCAGCTACCTGCAGCTCTTCCAGGTCACAGACAAGGTCATGCATCCCAGAATGGTCTGCTTCTGTCTCTCAGCATCCTGTCTCTGTGGCTACATTATTCATTTTTATTTCCTTTGTCGTTCCTCAGGTCGTGTTTGACCTCAGCCTGGCCCGTGGGCTGGATTATTACACAGGAGTGATTTATGAGGCGGTGCTGACTCAGGCTGGGGTGGCTCCAGTGGCCCTGGCGTCCAATGACGCCCAAAACGGGTCTGAGGAAAGCGTCAGCGTGGGGAGCGTGGCTGGAGGGGGGCGCTATGATGGCCTGGTGGGCATGTTCGACCCCAAGAACAGGAAGGTTCCGTGTGTTGGGGTCAGCATCGGCATTGAGAGGATCTTCTCCATCATGGAGCAGAGGGCTGAGGTGACGCCTGCAGCTGGGTGGGCTGGAAAGTGCTGCTGATGACCGCTCATGTTCACACTAACTCTGCTGCTAATGTTCAGGCGGCAGCAGAGAAGGTCCGGACCACAGAGGTCCAGGTCCTTGTGGCGTCGGCTCAGAAAAACCTGCTGGAGGAGAGACTCAGGCTGGTCACTGAGCTCTGGAATGCTGGGATTAAGGTGTGTGTGTGGTGAGAGTATCATTTGGTTTTATGTGCCAGACCAAAACCAAGTAGTGCAGGGTGTCCGCACATCCAATGTGAAGACCTTAAGATGTCTTCACATTGGCCTCTAAACACATTCATCACAAATCTTAAATTTTGTTGTGGCAGAATTATTTAATCTTCTATAATCTATCTAGTTATTTTTCCCATGGACTTTTCTGTCAGGCAGAAGTTTGAGTCTCTGTGCAATGTGTATCTGTTCCTCTGTCACTCACTCATGGATCATTCTTGTAGTTCTGTAAAGTATAACATAATTATTTATATTAGTTACATTAATACTGGATATGAAAGGATTTAGTTTTGACAATGTTAAAGTTCTCTTTATGAATAATAATGAAGAATTACAGTGGAGGAGAAAAGGAGTAGAACCTGGAACCAAACAGAGATCCACAGATGCAGCTGCAACAACAAATAGAGCAAAATATTAAAAGAAATGTCAATAATTAGTCTTCAACTAAAACAAGAATGCCACAAGATCTATAGTTAATCTCATAAAAAGTACAATTTCTTCCTCAATAGCTTTCTATTCTTATGAATAATAAAAATGTTTTCTTTTGCACATTTCTGACGTGACACAGCTCTTATATTCCATTCTTAAATTTGAGTTGGTGAAAATGGAGGTTGGCTGACCCTTTGAGCTGTTTATCTTCTAGCAGCCTCATGAGTTTTCCTGACAGGAAGCTCATGGTGTGTGTGTGTGTGTGTGGGGGTGTGTGGGGGTGTGTATATGTGTGAGTGTAGGCTGAGGTGATGTACAAGAAGAACCCCAAACTGCTGAGTCAGCTGCAGCTGTGCGAGGAGATGGGGATCCCTCTGGTGGCCATACTGGGAGAGCAGGAGCTGAAGGATGGCGTAGTGAAGCTGCGTGTGGTGGTCAGCAGAGAGGAGGTAGCTACCGTCATCACAGCCTCTGGCTACAGCTAAATAGACCTGTCTGCGATTTACCAGCTGCTGTTCCTGGATCTGCCTCCAGGTGGACGTGCCCCGCTCTGACCTCATCACAGAGATCAAGAGGAGAACCTCTGATGCCTAGCCGGCTCTCTGCTGTGTACAGAGTCTACACAGATCCTGATGGATGTGAGAGCAGCCCTGGTTAATGTGGGCAGCAGACACACACACTGCGTAATTGCCCGGACAACATGACTGACCTGCTGAGGGGACCTCAGGTTGCCATGGAGCTCATATTACATACTCTGACTTCAGCTTGTATCCAGACATTTACTCACTCTACATGTTTATTGTCCAGTTGTGTGCTCTGGTGAACACGTCATAGTGAAAGCACCACTGTGGTCTGAAGCTGTTTCTTCAGGAGGAACTCTGCCTAGTAATCAGGAGTTCATGTTAGAAGAAGACACATTTCCATCAGAACTGCTTCACTTTGAATAAACATGAGTTCCATCCTGCTGTCTGCATGCTTCAAATCTCTATTAAAAACATGAAAGCGTTCTGAAATCTGCCAATGAGTTACTGTAGTTGTCCACTAGAGGGCAGGATGGTGTCATTCTGTTCAGCAGGTGTTCAGGCAACATCTGGGCACAACCTCACTGCTGTGGCTGACTGGTAAACCCTATTTTATACTTCCATCCTCATGAATCCATTGAAAACATATTTTAAATATAATCATGAAAAATATAAAGAATGGAAGAAACTTAATTTTGATTAAAAAAAATTCATTATACTTTGTTATACACATTTACACCAGAAAGTAAAAAGTGCCTACAAATCAAAGTTGCTGGGTGGCTCAGCTGGTACAGTGCAGAGTCCTCTCTCCACACCCTGCTTCCTGTCTCACTAATGTTCATTAGAGGCCACTAGTGCCAGAAATAAATCTGAAAAAAAAACAAAAAAACTTAAAGGTGTAATTTTCCTGAACTGAGCTCATATTTCTTGTGTAAGGACCGTTTCTGAAAACTGCATGGAGTTGAGCAGCTTTTGGTTCTCCAGCCCAGAACCACTGGAGGACCAAAGGTTTCCAGCTTTTGCCTCAGAAATGTTTCATGTCATCCTACATGTTTGTGTTAGTCCAGGGAGGCGGGTCACTCCAAACAGTCTGCGCTTTATTGTTTTGGGGGTTTTAGCATCATTTCCTCTGCAGCTTAAAGCAACATGACCTCTTCCATTGTTTTGATGGATTTTAACCATGATCTCTGGTATATGATAAATGTGCCACTGCATACCACCAGGCTTCAGTATGAGGTTTGACTTCAGTGTTTGGAGTCTAAGAACAGTCAATTAGAACATGATGAGCAGATTGTAGCTTCATCACTGGGTCTTTGTTGGTCTTCTTGGTGTCTCATGTTGCCCCTACTTGTTCCAGTGCTCAGTTAGAGCTCGTTGGGTCAGTCCAGCACTGATCATTGGTTGAGTCTTTACCTGTCTAGTTATTCTGTGATTCATCTGAATTTTGTTCAGTTTCAAATCTCAACCTGTCTTGAAGCTCATGTTAAACTCATAGAACCAATACACACATAAGGACCATGCTGTTAGCACACAACTAGCACAAACTAAATAGGATGTACATACTAGTTACCTACAAAATATTCAAGCAACCAGTAACCTACTCACCAAGACCACTTTCCTGATCAACTGGTCTTAAAAACCACAAAACTGTTCCAACTAAGCAACTTTTTAGTCAGCATTCCTTCAGTATAACCTTAGAGCAGCTGTATAAAGATCGTTGTGACATTCTGACCCCAGCTTTACATTTCATCTGAAACAGGAGTGCCCAGTCCTGCAGGTTTTCAATACATCCATCATCCAACACACCAGGATCTAATGAACGCCTCCTCACCAGGACTCTCGGAGCTGGACGAATGTTGAGGGGGTTTAGGTGATGCATCGAAAAGCTGCAGGATATAAGCTCTACAGAACTTCCAGCTGTGGAGAGGCCATTACCGGGTGTAATGGAAGAAACTTTCATCATGAAGGGTCTGGAGAACGTCGAACGAACTCAAAGCCTGCAGGCCAGACCTGGCCTTTCAGGTCAAATGTTTCTGTGGCCCTCTAGACGAGCTTTAACCTTCAAGATAACAATTGTGTCCTTGAACAAATCAAAGTCAAGTCAAGTCAAATCAAAGTCAAATCAAATGAGTTGTGTACAAACTACTTAAATGTGAAAGGATGTTAATTTTTAGAAGGCCTCATTCAATACAAAGACAGCTTTAATATTTCAAGTTTTATCAATATATTCTGCTACAACCTTCATGATCTTCATGCGACATGAAATGAAAATTAATTTGAAACCCTACTCCCAAGTAAAAACAACTTGGGACCTAATTCTTCATTGCACATTTTAAAACACCACCCTTTTTTATTTTTTAGCAAATCTCATTTTTATTAAAATGAGCAACTCAGAACACAGCAAGAATAAAACAAGAATTCTAAAAAAAAAACCATGCAAACAAACTTCTTAAACTCAAACTGGACATACAGGTTAACAAACACTATTAAAAACATGCAGAAAAGAAGAAATGACGCAGAATGAAATATTTTTTGTTGTCAGTAAAACATAGATGTGAAACAGGAACGTTGCAGCTGGAAGCCGGTGGAGTGTTCAGGCCGCCTGCTGGTTGTGGAACATCCTCTGCAGCAGCTGCTGGGCGATGGCCCGCTGAGCCTCCTCCAGCATGACTCTGACACTGGGTCCTGGCAGGACCATGACCTTCCCCCTGAAGGTGCTGCTGATGCCGGGGATCAGAACCTCGTAGGTAAATTTAACGAAACCATCTGGTCTGGCCAAACTGTAGTGTAGCTCATAGAACGGCTGGCCAAACCCGTTGGCCTCGCAAACCTTATGGAGGAGCATCACTGGGGACGGCGCACAGACCATGTGTTGCTGGGGGTGGTGGGAGGTTGGGAGGGGGTAACACGCGTGTGGCTGCAGGGGAGAGACTGGTTCCCCCACTGCCCTGCAGAACCCTGGAGAGACGGGTGGAGCAGCAGGCTGGAGCTGCGGCGGGGCTGAAGGGTGAGAGACGGCCTGGCTGCAGGACACGAAGCACGGCTGCAGCAGAATCTTTTGGGCTGGTGGAGAACATGTCTGGCTGGGGCTCGGGTTCTCTCCTGGCTCCCACTTGATGGAAATCTCCAATGAAAATCGCTTCTTGAATTCTAGACAGAGTAGAGATGTTTATCTGACTTTACTACAGCTCTTCTCTGTCACACAGAAAAACCACAAACAGCTCCTAACAAAGTATTTATACCCATCTTAAAACCACAACGTATTGTGTATTATTGGGATTTTTATGACACAAAGGAAAAGAAGACTGACATGGAAGGAAAATGATTCATTGTTTCAGGGGAAAACTGCTAGAAAAGCCAAAAGAAATTGTGAACGATGAGGTTAATTCTTTTGCCTGGTTTCGAATCGTGCTCTGTCTGTAGTTGTAGCAAAGGCAGCAGATGAAGTGAAGGACGCTGTTCAGTTAGTGTTGGACATGCTTGCAAATATACGACTATTAAATTTGGAACAAGAGGGATGTTTGAAGCAATTTATTGCTGGCAAAGATGACATTCAGCTCAACACTTCTCTCTTCACAGTGAGGGATCATTGTTTACAGCACAGGTGATTCCTGTGCTGTAAACAGGAAATTTACAGCGCCTCACATGACCAAATGTTAGTGATCGGGTAAAAATCAGACAATTGTTTAAAATGTCAGCAGAAGCCACGCATCCCGGATGTGATGGTTTCTCAATAGCCGAGGGTCCAGACGGTACAAAGCCTAGTCAGAACCAGGGTCTGGTTTTTACTTGGGTAAATGAATAGAAATGGACAGAAAACTTTTCAGATTTACATTTGTTAAAACTTTAGTAATGTAACTTGTATTAGATATATATATATATTTTTTAATTTTTTTTTTTTTAATTTTACATGTAGCGTCCAGCTACTCCTCCTGGCTCTGATTGGTTGTTTTTGGTTGCCATCACTGCATTTCTTCAGGCAGGAATAACAGCTCAGGGAGATCAGACTTTTCACAGATTATCCATCTTATAACAAACTGTCAGGATATCGAGACAGTTTTAACAAATATATAAAAAGCAGGTTATTTATAAAAGTTACATACTGGAGCTTTAATAAATAAATAAAAATAAAAATCAAGCAACATTTTCCATCACAATTTGGCACAGTGCTGTGCTGATCCATCTAAAACAAACTGAAACAAATTAAACGTAGTTGTAGCAAGACACAAATAATAACTGAATAAGTTATAAGTGGTATGAATTCCTGTAGAATGACAAAATGTGTTAAATTATTAAAAGACCAGAAGTTGGACTGGTCACTAGATTACCTGCCACTAGATCCTTCTTGGCCATCGACGCGGTATGATGGGAGGAGAAGGCAACGACAGCAGAGACCCCCTCTATGCCAGGACCGGTCTTCAGAGAAACCCTCTCCACCCCCTCCACCAGCCGCCGCAGCACCTTGAAAACACACACACACACACACACACACACACACACACACACACAAATCAGTCTGCTACCATTACCTTCCAGAAGGCCTTGTGTGTTGGTACATAATTTGAATAAATTCATTTCTGATCACTGCATCTTGTTGTTCAGTTTTAATAAGTTGTGTAGTAAATTCAATACGTCACTCCCAACAGGCAGACCGACCTAACCTGCTTCAGGTCTTCTTGTTTAGTGGCAGCTGGCAGATTTCCAATACAGAGGTGTCTCTTCTCTGTGCTGCGGCGGACACAGAGGTAGCACTTGGGCTCCAGCATGTAGCCGTTCAGCTTGAGGACGGCCTCTGTGGCGAGGGTCTGTGTGCCATATTTGGCGTAGGCAAAGCCCCGGTTCTGGCCACTGAAGTTCATCATAAGGCGGAACTCCCAGAGAGGTCCCACAGAGCTGAACAGGGGGATGAGCAGGTCCTCGTAGGCGTCCCGAGGGATGTGGCTGATGAAGACCTCACAGTGCTCGCCTGGGGTGGGACCGTTCCACCCTAAACCAAGAAGAAGGAGGGCTATGAGGCTCAGTGGCAGATGTACTGCTACCCATCAGGATAAATACAAAGATTAGAAACACTTGGCTACATTCCAGGGGGAACTGCACACACAGAAAGAACCAGCTAGAGGTGTGTTAACAGGAGGAGGTTATATTCAGTGTGGAGCATGTGATTCCAGTTCATCAACTTGGGCTACGTTCACACATCAGGCAAATGCAACCCACATCAGACTTTTTCATGAGAGAATAAACAGCCCAATTTTGATCTTTTGACCCCCCCAAAAAATTCAATTTGTATCAGCTCCATGGCTGAATAACTTTAAAATCCATCCACAGCAATACTACCTCCGTAAACAGAGCACTGACATCTACCTTCTTCTTCCACACATATGGACTTTGGGCTCGCAAACCGTTCAGACCAAAATCTGATTGTGGTTGCATTTAATTAATCACGATCACGCAAAAAATAAAATAATAAAAAAAAGTTAGATTTTTGCAAAAAAAAAAAAAAAATAATAAAATAAAATAAATTTAATTGAGAATCAAGACCTGCTATATGATTTTCCATACTTGCATATGGAGCCGATCTTCTCTACCTTTCCCTTGGGGACTTCTAGAGGTTTGACTGACTGACCCGCCCACCAGGTCACGTCTGCTGTTTGCAATTAACAGTAGTCTCTGTATCGTTACCAACTCAGTAACTTCCCATTGTTAGAAACATTTTAGACAAAATGTTTGCACTCCAAACAGTTCTCTGTGACAATATTGATTCCTGGTGACATCATAACAGCAATACGTTGTGCAGCCTCTCTTCTGGTTTAACCAGCTCTATTTACCTTTCCAGAGGCTAAATGAATAGCAGTCCGAGTCACAGTGTGGTTATTCTGTATCTACTGCAGGTCATTCTGCTACTTTTTATATGAATTCTGTGAGGTCACCACAACACAGCAGATAATCACCACCAATCATGGGAACTATGTATAATATCACAAATTCTAAGCAGAAGACCTTTTTTAAATTTCCATTATACACCATTTATCAATATTTGTGATGTTTACTGCCAAACAAATAAAATATACTTTCTTTCACTGCTGAATTTTTCTACTAAATACATCACCTCTGCCTCCCCATGAAAAGAAATGAATAGATAATCCTATTAACTCCTACTTTACTCATATTTATGTGTTAGACACAGTAAAATTATATTGAATAATACCACAGTGTTATGGTATTTTCAAAACAATGTATAACATGGTTTAATTATTTCAATTTAAAAAGAAAAAAAAATATTCATCCTGTTAAATTCTGTCCATAAAATATATAAATCCATAATAAATATTACAGCTATAAAATATAGGCCCACCAATTCTAGTATTTCTAAATCTGCTAAATCTAATATGAAATCAAGTGTCATCAATGCAGAATATTAGACATTTTTATTCTTTCATACAGCAACAAGTCTAGTAAGCCGACTTTATGTGGAGCTCCTTCAGTTTACACACCATATAACTGCATATACTTCCAAACAGACACATTTATCTTCCTTGTGGGAAAATAAAAAGTGCATGGCCTTTCCTTCAGTCAGCTGACCAGCAGGGTGCAGAAACAGCAGAGGGACAGTTATGCATTTGTCTGTTCTCCACAGCCAGACCAACTCTGGCCAGTCAGGTCCATTTATCTCATCAAGAGGACTCTCCATAAGTACTGAGCAATAAACAACTTTTTTTATTGAGGAACAGAAAATGACAAGAATGATAAAAGTCAGCTTTAACATTCTATAAGACAGACCATGCATGAGGCCAACATCGGTCTGCTGCAGTGTTAGACCGCAGCAGCTGAAGGAGAATGAAGAAAATGTCGACATCTTGGAAACAAACGTAAAACCTCGGCAGACCCAAATACTGGGAACGGACCCCAACGGTGTGAAAAAGTGCTTTCACATTGTTGCATATAAATGCTTGAGATAGTCAAGATAAAAATAACCAGAGTTAATATAAGTAGGTTTCAAATGAGGATTTCAGTTATAAAGGGAAAAAAATAGTCAAAGCCAACCTGTGAAAAGTGAGCTCACTCTCACAACTCAAACCGAGGCCAGATTACTATCTCATTTGCAGATGTAACTACTTAAATAAACCTGTGTGACGATCACAAAAAGCAACATGTAAAAAAAAAAAAAAAAGAAATTAAAAACAGAAGAACAAAGTCACTGATATCAGTCTGGAAAGGGATACGAAAGCCTTTTTTTTTATTTCCAACATATTTATATTACAAGCTCAATACACAACAAGACCACAGAGAGCATAAAACAATATACCAAATAAAAAAGTTCCTTCCCACATGGATCCATCAAACTATTCAATCAAGAATCCTATGATCCAAGTTACAGTTCAGTTCCAAGCCCCTCAATGGTTTCCTCCATTTTAGCAGAAACATGTCAGTTGTTTCATCAGCATAATGTCCTAGTTTTATTTAAACAAAGACATTCAGTATTTCAGCTTTTTTGTGGAGAAAGACTCATATCTGACCTGCTTTATCAAAATAGCTTTCCTTTCCTCCATTAGACATGTTTGAATAACTTCTTTCTGCTGTATCAGAGTCAGGAAAACGTCCAGGATCTACCGGCATGTGTTTACTGCACTGATGTCAACACTTTCTGCCCTCCAGAAAACCTGAATGATGCAACATTCTCTCAGACAACAGAGCCAGCAGAGGTCAGTCAACCAAAATGACTCCATCAATGTTTCAACCTGTAGGTCACAAAACAACATCTAACACTCTGCAGGCCTCACTTTCCTCAGGCAAGGTCAGAGTGCATGACTTGACAATGAGAAAGAGAGACTGGATAAACCAAGGCCAAAACCACAGCTGACCAAAACCATCACAAACATTTTACCAAAAACATCTTGATAATCCCAAAGACCTTTAGGGAAATATTCTGAGGAGTGAAAAGACAAAAGTAAATGTTTTGGAAGATGTGCATCTGTGGTGTGGAACTAGCAGCATTTCAGAAACAATCGTACTGAAAATCAAACTCGGTGGTAGTATGATGGTTTGGAGCAGCTTTGCTTTCTCATGACCTGGACAACTTGTCATTACTGATGAATCATGACTTTTGCTCAGTACCAGAACATCCTGAATGTCCAGCCATCAGAGCATGGCCTGAAGCAGCAGGAGAATGATCCAAAGTACAGCAGCAAGGTCACCTCTGAATGACTCAAAAAGGGAAAAAACAAAAAACAAAATTCAGCTTTGGAGGGGGTCTAGCTAAAGTCTGGACTTAAATCCAATTCAGACATTGTAGAGTAACCTAAAACATACTGTTCATACTTCCAAACCCTCCAGTATAGCTGAATTTGATCATTTTTGTAAAGGAGAGAGGGTTAACATTTCTCAGTGATGTTAAAGACTCATCAACACTCTTAATGTCAGTTGTTGGTGCTAAGGGTGGAACAATGGTTTAGGTTGTTTGCTTTTTCACGTATGGTCAGGTTGGCTTGGATAACTTTTTCCCTTAATGAATAAAATTCTCATTTAAAAAGTATCTTTCAGTTTAATCACCCCATCTCTGTCTGATTCAATTTTGATGATGTAAAACTTTCAGTAGAGACAAAAACAGCAGCAGAAGTCTGCAAAGAGGCAAATAGTTTTTCACAGCATTGTATGCCCAACGCGTTTATGATGGTGTCCCAGTGTGGCTGTGCGTCTCACCCTCAGGCGGTCCTCCGTACTTCCTCTGGCCATTAACCTGGGTCAGCCTGGTGTTGGTCGTTTCCAGCCAGGCTTCCAGAGCCTGCACTCGCTCAATGTTCTGCACCTGACAGTCAAAACACAGCAGGGCCGCATTGTTCACAACACCTCAGCAACCAACAGGAAACAGTAACCTCTCTGAGTAAATGAGCTATGTCTGCTACAAACTGTCTAAAACTAAGACATCCAGTCGGATGCCTTCTGAGTGCTGCTCATCTCTACACTTGATGTATATTTCCAGAGGTTGAGACAACAAAACTCAGAGTGGTGAGGAAATTGTGTTACAATAAAGGAAGAAATAATCAAAGAATCGTTCAATTATAATCAATATTTTCAACAACAATATCACAATTAGTTCATTCCACATATCATGCAGCCCTACTGGAAAATGTTACTGGAAAATTCCCCTTTAGTGGAAGGAAAAAAGATGGAATACAAATGTGCATAGGAAACATTTAATAACAGCAGTCTTGAGAGGATCGTGGAGTAAACCCCGACCAGGAGTTTACAGCTTGCAGACTACAGACTGGAGTCAGAACTTCAGGATCCACCTCACACAGACGTATCCAGGACATGTTCTACTGCTGTCATTCCTTTTGATAGGCCATTACTGGACCAGACACGACATCAGAAACATCTGACCTGGGATGTTATTTAATGGTCTGAGGTCCTGTTTTCAGATACAAGTAAAGTTGCTAGTTGAGAGAGGAAGATAATTTATGTTTATGGGTCCAGAGTGAAGTTTCCACAGGCAGTAGAGGGGAACCATGTTACCTGCTGGTTCTGGTCCACTGGGTTTTCTCAGGTCCACAGCCTGACACAGTCACTTTAGAGCTCTTCATACTTCCTTCTGCTGATCAGCTTTATGGAGATGCTCATTAGATTTTCTAGCAGATCTTGGTACCAACCAACACAGCCAAAGGTACCTGTACCAAAGGCTGCTTCAATGACCCTGGAGGCCAACAATTCAGTCTGACATTAAACCCACAGAGAACTTGTGGACTGATGGTTGATAAAGTAACCAGGGCCTCCACTGCTCCTCAGAGGAACCACATACAGATCTCCTTCATGTCATGCTGCACTGATGGAGGAAGTCATGCAAAGGGAGCCCTGAACCAGTATTTAGTTTATGTCTTGCCCAGTACCTGGACATGCTTTCAGTATGCATGCCGATCAATATTAAAAATGACTAATTTAATATTCTAAACTGGATTTTTTTTTATTTTCATTAGCTAAGCAGCTGCACAAAAGCATAGTTATCAACTAGCAGCAAGAAGGTTTTGGGTTTGAATCTCAGCCTGAAGTCTCTTGTCATGGAGTTAGTATGTTCTCCCTGGGTACTTCAGCTTCATCCAATAGTCCCAAAACATGACGGTGGTCTTTCTAACTGGGCTGATGTTAACATTTCATATCATCATCATCATCATCATCATCAACAGAAACATATCGAACTAGGTGAATAAACCTATAATAAACACGTTTTAGATTTGAGCTACTGAACTAATATTTAATCCGATGCAACTTTACACGGAGCGAAAACTTTAAACATGTGGCAGTACCGAAAAATGATCATGAGGTGGCGCCACAGAGCAGCAGCTGGCCGTAATTAAAATCAGGTGTATGTTTAATCAAACGTCCTATCGAAATTATTTTTATTTTATAAGGATAGAAATTATCTACAGTTACATCAATTTAAAAGACACGGACAAAACATTTTACCGAGCTAAAACAACAACAAAACTTGATAGCGATAGTATTACGGCTAAGCTAGACCTGAAAACACCAGTACCCTCTGGAGAATATCGAGGCTGGTTCTGGCGTAATAAAAGTCTGAAGTTCTGTAAATTCGCTACAGTCAACAGCAGATCTGTCTAAATAAATAAATCATCAAACATGTTGTCAGTGAGCAGCAATGCAGTAACTGCGGGGCTGTGGCGTGTTTAGATTAGAGGCGCAGCAAAACAAGCAAACACTTTAACAAGGTAATAAACAGGCGCGTCCACTGCATCAATGTGAGTAAACCAAGTGAACTGGGAATGCCCCAACTTAAAACAATGTAACAACCCTGACAGGCGCCACCGCAGCCCGAACTTTTAATGTTCCCTGTTACATGCTTGCGGACATTCCAAGTGGCTACAGACCGAACTGAATCTGCGGCCTGCAGAGCGCCAAACTCACCTGACTGCACTTGTTTTCCATCTTTCCCACCGTGTTTGTGTTACTCTTCTTGTGGAGAACCACACCACGTGTCTTCCCGTTGCTCACCTGCAGACCTTCTGCTGATTGGTGGGTCACGATATGGCGGGGCCTCCACCGCCAATACGGCGCGCGGGCTCCGTGGCAGCTTCCAGTAAACCCACAGGACGTTAAAGAGTTAAAGCATACATTACATATGCAGCAAGCAGGGCATATGTAATGTATGCCCTGATTGGTGCATACATTACCAATCAGGGTTATACGCAACATTTAACATATGCATCACCTACATATACAACGGCTACATGCAACATCGACATATCCATAAAGCACTAAGACCATAGACATCACCCAAAGTCACATAGCAATGACATAGACCAACAACATCTACACATATGACTTCGACTTATTTTTGACACAAATGGAACCTTCTGATTCTGTTATGATGAGTTTATGGTGAAGAACAAAAACTCCTGTTCACGGTTTGCACCGCAAACTCACCTCCAGATGTTGTTTGCTGATGTCCTTCATGTCATGCTGCACTGACATGAAGGACATCTGGAGGTGAGTTTGTATTTAAGAATACAGCGTATTCTTAAATAAGAATCCAGTGTATTTCTTAAATACACTGGATTTAAGAAATCCAGTGTATTTCTTAAAACTCTGAGGATGACGTCTTAGTGTAATGGCTAAACAAAACCACAAGATGTCGGTGTTGAGCCATATAAGAAAAACGTCTAATTTTCTGAGTTAAAACCTGACGCTTAATAAAAGCAGGTTTACAATTTGCTCTTGTCATCCAGGAATTTCTCACACTGTCATTGCTCCAGAAAATGATGAGGGGTGGGGGTGGGATAATACATGTCTCTTTGAAAAACTCTGATACAGATGCAAATCAAATGCTTCAGACTTATTGGTATTAAAAAAAGTAACAAGATTTTCAGTCAACAAATCATTTTTAATGTTTGAAGACTTTGTTTGTAAAAAAAAGAAAATTATAAAAAGAAATTAGTGATATGATTTGTCATCTTTTCAGGTCAAATAGAGGAAAGATTTATACACGGTGTTTATTTAGTTTCTTGAAGAAAAAAAACAAAGTCTTTTGTAGTGTTTGTGCTGCCAGCTCTGTCAGAGTCACGCTTTCTGTCACTCAATCAGGTAATGGCTCATTACTGAACATTCATTTGCATAAATGTGCAGATCTTTGTTTTGGATTCCAGGCTCATTCCATATTTTGTCCTCTATTTGATCTGATAAAATATGAGCCATAAATTACAGCAACATTTTAAGGCATTATATACAAAGACAGATGTTTGTATCATATGTGTAAATTGTTGCCTGTTATTTATTTTTTTTGCTATAAAGAAAAACAGCTGACTGAGTGTCCTCTCTAACTAATGATCTGATGATTTTTTTTTTTTGCCATAATAATTCCACACATAACATAATGTGGATTAAAGTTGTTGTTTCCTCTTTATCCTGCAGAATGTGATGAAGTCACAGTCCAAAGCCCGGTGTCTGACGGAATATCAGTTCAGCTGCAGCAGTTTGCAGTTTTCTAAATCTTTCACCTCTCTCAAACAAAAAAGCAACAAAATATGACAGGCTGAGGTTGCAGGTGTAAGGGTTAGTGTTTTTCTCCTCTTTGATGAGTCATGTGATCACCGTTCTTTACCTGGGTGGGAGGCGGACCAGAAGTCCTTCAGTTACATGGTGAAGCCTCAGTACTGACAGTAACATGATGCCCTCTGGTCCAGAGAAACTCAAGCTCACTCTGCTGGTTCTGCAGGAACCATCTACTGTACTGGGTGCTTTGACTTGAGAACTTTATTATGTTTACAAGTATAAGCAATAATCCTTCAATTGTATCCAAGACCCACATTTATAAAATAAAAGTAAGAATTGAAACGAGTCTTGTGGTTTTGAGTCTGCATGTTGTCCTTTTCTTTGTTCTCTGTTGGTTCTCCTGTTTCCTCCTGTGACGGACCAGCGACCTGTCTGACCTCCTGACCTCCTGCTAACTGATAAACAGTCGTATTCAATAAATTAGCATACATGTCCCGAAGAGACTCGATTGTCAGATTAAAAGTACATTTTGAAAATAACATTTAAGCAAGTTATAAACATACTTTTCATTAAGCTCACATTTCTGTTTTTTTCTGTTTTCATTCATTGTAAGCATAAAATCATAATTAAACAGAAGAAAAGGACTTTCAAATATTAATCTGTGTGAAATGAATTTATAAAATGTGTTTCCCTTGGTGATAAAGTTTATAAAAAAAAATTGGCTTTTCAATAGTATTGTACTTTACTGAAAGGCTCTGTGGGTGCCGTGATCCTGACAAGTCTACAAGGAAGAAGCAAGTAGAAAAAAAGGCGAGACATGTTTGTTAGACATACAGAAGAACAAACACAATTATTTCATAAGTTCCAAAGCCATTTATGGGCAAATACATCACAATCTTGTGTAAAGTCAATATTTACAGAGTTAAGTCATGCTCAGGTTCTCAGTGGGTTAAGTTCTGGAAGTAGCTCTGCTTTAGCCTTCTACTGTCTGCTCCTACGTCCAGCAGAAACTCAGTCTGTGTCCGTCATGGTTTCCCTGGACAAAAGTAACTTCTATGCTACATTCTTTGTCAAAAACAGTTTTTCCCAGTGTGTGCAGACGGAGTTGCACCTTCCAGCTGCCAGGCTGAGCACTGGTGGAAAAACAACTGTGTAGTGCATTCCACAGAAAGAGGTAGTCCTGTTTGAAAGGAAAACTGTTCTTTCAGCTGCTGTATTCTAAGCAGCAGGTTCCTCACATGAGAGGCCATTTCGATGCAAACTGATGATGGCTGTGTGCTTTTCTGACAACACAACAAGCCAAGAAATGAATGCATGTCTGTCCCTCATTTGGAGAAATCAGTCTGCTGATTAGACTGACAGTCATTTCAGACTGACTTTCACAGCTTCATTGGCTCTGATGATGCAACTGGACTGAAATGAAGGTAGTTGATTGTTTTGTGGCAGAAAAAAATAAATAAGAGTAGAAATGTGATTTGATATGAAAATACTTCTTTAGGTGAGAGTTTTTATTGTTCTGAATAAATCTGCATCCAATCACTGCACAAAAACAACATGTCTGCACAGAAACTGCAAACTGTGTGGAACACAAGTTTTATGTCACTACCCAAACATTTAGTAAGGCAGTATTTAATTTAATTTAATTTAATTTAATTTAATTTAATTTAATTTAATTCATAGGGATCTGGGGGGGAGGGTCCATCATTCAGACGAACTTCAGATTCAGGAAGAGCAGTGTGGTTCTGGTTCTGGTTGTGGAAAAGTGGACCAGCTCTAAACCTTCAGCAGGGTCCTGGAAGTTCCTATGGGCTGCTGGGTCCCTGTATGACTGGTACAGGGTCATACAGGAACCACAGCTTGTGACTGGAAGAACAAGATCATGGATACTAATGAGTTTCCTCTGCAGGCTGTCGGGCTCTTTCCTTGAGACAAGAGACAAGCAACAAGCTTGGTCATCCAGGAGGGACTAAGAGTAGAGCTGTTGCTTCTCCTCGTAAAGAGGAGCCAGTTGGGTGGCTCTGGCATCTGGTTAGTACGCCTACTAGACTCCTCCCTGGTGACGTGTTCTGGACACATCCCACTGGGAGGAGACCCAGAGGAAAACCCAGGTCACACTGGCAGGAATATGTCTCTCAGCCCTTGGATGAACTGGCCCAAGTGACTGGGGAGAGGGAAGCCTGGACCTCCTTAGGCTGCTTCACCTGCAACCTTACCCTGAATAAACAAAAGAAAATGGATGGATGGATAATTTAATTTCATTTAATCACTTCAGTTCAGTTCAGGAATTGCATTGAATTAGTTCAATTCATTTCCAAAGTATTTTGTTAATCCCAGAGAGAAATAAACATAAACCTTATCATAGAACCAACATTTCTAAAAAAAAAAGTTTCACAAAGACACTTTGATTTGATTTTTATAGTTGAATTGATACCAGAGAAAAAAACACGGACATCACAAACAGAAGAGATTTTTATCAGCACCAACAAGGTGCTTTCCAAAGAGCAAACATTCAAACATGGCTACTCATGTTGCTGCTAGCATCCAGTGCAACACCTTTGACCCTTGATGATCCAGTTTTTAATTTCACTACATTTATTCTGTATGGGATAGAAAACCCAGTGTTAGGTCATAACTGTCTTTCACAAAGTGGGGTTCCACACTCTCTGATGCCACAAATAATTTGACTAAAATAAAGGAGACTAATGCAGTTTTTCTATGTTTACATCTCTAATTTTTAGTAGTGGGACTCAATACAAATTAAAATGTTTAATTGAGTTAATTACAGGGTCTGTAATTAATTAATAGCAATTAATTTTGTTTTACTCAAACTATACATCAATATAATAAGAGACATTTTAAATTCTAAAACTATTTTTGCTGCTGTAAAACAGTGAAAGATTTTCATAAAGTAGCAAAAACCTTTTTAAAATGACTGGAAAGACAGAGTTGGTATAATAACATTGTTAATGGAGGCTTAGATGGCTGCATATTAATGGGAGTCAAAGATCTGAGGACTTATTACACCACTAAGCAGAGATAAACAAGGAAACAAAAACTAATCAGTGGCACATGAAAAAGTTTGGCAGCTCTATAAATGTACTTTCAGCTCTTCATCATCTCTGGAGCAGGTTGAGAATATTCATTAGGGAACGGGAACTCATGATTATTCCAGACTGAGAATTCGCGAACATTTGATAAGACTTGAAAACAGAAACTCCTTTAAGCAGCTGACTGTGGATTTGAACTAAAGCTAACTGAAGTATACAAAGCAGCGGCAACTATAAAAAGATTTCAAAGAGCTCCCAGTTTGCTGTTTCCTCTCTCTCAGATTTCATTAGGAGCTGCATGTCTGCTGAATGGACGCAGGAGGAGCTGTAGGAATACTCAGCTGACACGATGGGATGGCAGCAGTGATGGGCGAACACACAGGCAGACAAACATCACCTGACGCCTTCTCAGAGCAGTTAACATGTGAAGTTCAGGGAAATTCCAGGGTTTTACAGACAGATGTGGACGTGGAGGAAATGAGCAGCGTTAGTTGGAGCTGGAGGTATTCCTGTAAGCATCAGGGGCCTCATGCATAAAGCATGCATACGCACAAAAAATGTGCGGCGCCATGTTTTACGCACAAGTTGGCATGTGTAAAAAATGAACTTTGCGTCAAAATTTGCGTAAATATACGTACATTTTTTCGCTGGCGTGAAAATGTGTGGCAGCCACGCAAACTTTTTCTTTGGTCATTCTCCAGCTAACAATTCCGGGCAAGAGGCAGGGACCCCCTGGACAAGCCTCCAGTCTGTCGCAGGGCTAATAAGCTAACACGAACACAAAATAAAGAAATTAAAAATAAAAGTATGTGAAAACCTCGCTCGGATGTAAATAGTACTTTTCCTCAGTTTTTGTCTCATAAAGATGTAGCACATTGGTCCGTGAGCCGAAGCGCATGAAATGCATCTATGGGGTAATTTAATTCTCACTGAAAGAAGAAAACAGGGTTAGATCAGCAGATTAACCCAAATCTGCTGATTAAAAATAATCAAAAGGTTTGATTATTGATCACCTTGATCACCTTAAAAATAATCAAACCTTTTGATTATTTTTAAGGTGATCAAGGTGTGTATGCAATCACATGTATAAAAGTAGCTGCGCAAAGGTGAGCCGCGTAATTGTGGAGCGCTTTGGCTCTGATGGAGAACATCATCAATGGAAGGATTCAGAGGGAGCGATTGATCATATTGATCTGCTGGGAAATGATGATGATGGTTTATGAGTGTTACCGCACGACTCCTTCTTTAGGTTTTGCTCAGAACTCCAGGATGATCAGTCTGAGCAAAACCTAAAGAAGGAGCCGTGTGGTACCGGTACCGGTCCAGCTGCAGTCATCCTTCAGTCCAGCCGCCCGCTTTGTGAATGAGCCTTATGGACATAAAGCATCTTTATTCTATAAATGTACAACTCATGCACATGATTCTACTATTTAGAATAAACGTCCACATTCCCACTCAAATGACCCTCTGACTCTCTGTCTGTCTTTAAATCTCGGCTGAATTGCGCTACTGTTCAGACAGGCATTTGCACGATCTCTTTATTTTGTATTTTTTTAGTTAGGATTTTTTTTCTTTAAAATGTATTTTTATTTTGTGAGGTGACATTATGTGCCCTTAAAGCACCTTTTCAATAAAATATATGATGATTATTATTATAAATACTTAAACTGCTTCAAACAAGGACGTTGCCATGGTTATTGCTTCACATGGTGGCAAACTTCCAGTTATTTATATTAATTTATATATGTGGGTGACGACAGGCGGACCAGCAGCTGTGCTCTATTTCCCGCAAATTAGGATTTATAAAGGAAAGGTGCGCGGTCACGTGCGTGCGCATGGCTTTATGCATCCGATTTTTTTTGTGCGCCACACTTTTCTAAATTTTTCCGTACGCCAAGTTTTAGTGTGAAAACTGCGCAGTCTTTTATGCATGAGGCCCCAGATGTTTGCTAATTGCTGCTGACTAGTCTGAGGAGCTGAGTGGGGGAGGCCCCGGGGAAGAGGTGCTCAGCTGGATGGAGACTGCAGCTCTGAGGAGGAGCTTTGGTATGTTGAGCTTTGTGAGAGACAACGTTTAGGCATCCCCATTTGGTTGCCATGGGAGATTCAAGGATTCCTCAAACATGCATGAGAGAATCAAAGCAACACTCCACATATGTTTTTAATGAGGGAATATCTTTATAGCATGATGTAAAGCTTGATTATTACATAAAACTCTTCATTTCGGCTGTTTGGTTAAGATTTTATTGGCTCTAGTGGTCTTTATGTGAGAGAGGTCAGACAGGAAAGTAGGGAATGAGAGGAAAGACATGCTGCACAGGTCACCAGGCCAGGACTCAACCCTGTGACAGCTAAGTTCAGGACTAAGGCCTCCATACATTGGCTGTGCTCTGCTCATGTGCCACCAAAGAGGATTTTCTCTTCAAAACAAAATTCTTACCCTAAAGTGAAGAAGGTCATGCAGAAATCACTGCTTTTACTTCATTCTACACTCGCCTCTGTGGGAGGAGTGATCATTCAGATCAGATCAGCTCTCACTCAGGGCTGGGCCATTTACTGGTGTAAATATTTATATTTTCTGCTCTCAGGATAAAAACAGTATATTATTACTTAAATTTAATCTAAGTTATTTAAGTTAAACACACTTAATTCTCAAGCTCACCTGAAATAAAAACTGCTCAGTTCCCACAAACTCAATCCAGGCCTGGTACTGCTGGAGGTTTTCTGTTGTTTCTGTCTACTGTTGCCACGTGCTTGATCAGAATGATGGGTAGCTGCAGAATCAAAAACTGAATGCTATGACAGGGGTCTCCTTAGATTATACCAGGTTGTATATTACACGATCCTCTGATCTTAATAGTGCTGCACAGCATTACAGTCACTCGTGTCTGCCTAGTAGGGTGGTACTGTACTAGAATGAAATGATTTGAAACAAATTCGAATTCTATCTAACTGGATATGAATTGGACCTGTTTGGGAATTCATTCATTGTAATCTGGCTCTGTATTAAAAGTTGAACTGGTTGCTTCTCAAGCAGAAGCTTGTGTTGACAATAATCCTCTGAACAGTCAAACAAACAGTTATGGCAGCAGTATAAGGAATGAAGGAGTGTTACTTCTGTGACATCTGCAGAGAGAAGGAGCCATGAAACAGAGCTGTTTGTCATAATTTGCAGGCTTGGCTGCAGCGCTGCAGGACAACACCAGGCTGCCAGCCTCTGTCCTCTGTTTGCATGATCACCACAGTGTTGGAGGAATGATGACCATTCCCTGCAAAGCCATTCTTCTCTGCAAAGCAGCAAAGCTGGAGGAGATAGGTGCTGTCTTCTTACGCTTTACTGCCTATGAGGCATTCAGCTGTGCAGCATCGCCAGTGATGGATACCAGCATGCATTCTCCCTCTAGTCACGGGGAATAAAATAGAGAGAATGGAACAAGATAATCGCAAATCAGAAACATGGTTGAAAGAGTATGGAAAGGTGATCAGAATCATGACACTCTGAACAAGTCAAAAAGAGAAGACCGGGCCAAAAGTATCTGGGATGTGATAATTCACCAATGAAGTGAAGGAACTTGGAGGAATAACATAACCATGCTCTTCAAAGTTGCTAGTAATTCAGTTCTTTGTTTATTTTTCATTAGTCTCCCTCTATATTGGCCTCGGGTACTTGTGTGCTTGTGTGGTTTGGTCCTGCGTCCCCCTCTGTTGTCCTGTGTTGGACTGTTGACCTGTCCAGGATGGACCATGCCTCTTGCCCCATGACCCCTGGATATGCCATCTTCTCAATCTCCAGGATACGAGATGTTGGGTCTAAAGATCTCGTCTGCATCTGTTATCTCACATTTTCAGGTCAACAAATGAACAGAGAATGCCAAAGCCGAATGCCATAAAGCAGGACGGTCAACAGGAGGGGGACTTTGGTAAAACATGGAGTCTAACTATGAGGAGGATAAGGAAGCACAGAATATTTTCAGAGAAAACAAATCATCATTTGGACAAAAACAAAACAAAAGCTGATCAGAATGGATCCTGTTGCTCATAGTCAGACTTACTCTCATCACCCGAGTTGTTTAGGTGACCAGCTGTAAAGAACACTCTCTCATTGTTTAATCTTCTGAGAAGGAGACACAACGATGGATAGTTTAAGGATACATTGAGAAAATAAGTAAAGAGCTGCTCTCAGAGCAGATCCCAGAAAATTATACGACCCCAAAGAATGCCTGAAGCATGAAAACAGGGATGATGGTGGAAAAATATCCTGAGCCTGAACATTTTTCTTTGCCCTGTAGGCAGACAGGGGATGCTATACGTGATGCACTTTTAACACATATTATATTATATAAAAATAACCCTTTTAACCCATGGGCGGTTTATGGTCTTGTGGGCTTCTGGGTGCAGTTGTATAAAACTGTTTTTGTGTATAATCTTTGTCGTCCAGACATTATTGTCAAGGGGGAGATCTACAAGTTTTCTCTGGGAGAACGTTTTGGGAAAACAGAACTTAACTGATGGATTCCGGTGAACTTTGTGAATACAAATGGATAACATTCAGGCAAACTCAACATAAGTTTATGTTACAGTACATTCTCTGGGCAGAGCCCCAGGCTTTAGGGCCCCTGGAGCTCTTAGGCCCCTGAGCCTGGTAGGCTTGCTCAGTAATCTGTCCCTATGAATAACAAATCAATTCACTGCCTGCCTATTGCTCTATGTTCACAATTGTTGTGTATGATACACTAGGTCAAATAAAATAATATTCAAGCAGATAACTGGAGATAGCACATGGCAACGTTTATTCAGGAACGGGGGAACTTCCTCTTCGTCTTCACAGGTCCTGCGCACATCTGTTGTGCACAGCAAGAGCGCCACCAATGGCGATTTGTTATATTGCTTTTATCTTCACATTTACAACCAAACAGCCTCAAACACATAAGAGCATAAACATACCAGGAGCATAAACATACCAAAAGTGTGTAACAATCTTAAATCTAGAGGTTCATTCTTTTCTGTGTCTGGAACACCACAGCTCCTCCCCTGTAAATTCAATACTTCTCAATCAGTTAAAACATTTTTCACCCACTTTTTTATCAATATAACTGAAATCAAGAAACACTTTTTCTTCTCTCTCTCTTTTTTTTTTAAAAAACTTTCATTTAGAGTTGCAGTTTCAAGTTCAGTCTATCAGGAGGTCGCCGGTTCCTCACTGGACGAGTGTTCCTTTCGACTGTAGATGATGGCAAGTCTATTGGTTGATTCCCAACAGTTTTTTCTTCCATCTGTTGATCCACACTTGTGGTTGTATCAAGATCATCATCATTCCAAAAAATTCCAGTACCAGAGTCAGTTTGTGTCAAATGAGCTGGATTTCCATTTACACCCAGAATCTGATTTACATGTTTTTTAACACACTTCCCATTCACTTCCACACTGTAAGTTACAGGACCCAAGATTTCTTGTACAACTCCATTCAACCACTTCTCCCCTCCCCTGTAATTTTTTACCAATACAGGTTGACCGACTGCGAAAACTCTAACACGTGGAAGAGATGGTTCCGTTTTGTTTTGCATTCTCATGGGCGAACTGGGGTCTGATCAGTGACAGTCTTGTTTGAACCTGTCTTTTTAGGAATAACTCAGCAGGAGTTTTCCCGGTAGTTGTATGGGGTGTGTTTCGGTACCCTAAAAGAAAATTTGCAACACAGTGCTCAAGTGTCATACCAACTACGGCTCGATTCTTTGCTAGCGACTTTTTAAAATTTTGGACTAAGCGCTCTGCTAATCCGTTGCTGGCAGGGTGGTATGCAGGTGACTTAATGTGCTGAACTCCATTTTTTTTTAGAAATGACTCAAACTCTTGTGAAACAAACTGAGGACCGTTATCTGTTACAACTTCTTTTGGTAACCCATAAGCAGCAAACAAATGTCTCAGTGTTTCAATGGTTTTAACTGAAGTAGTAGTATGCATAGGAATAATCTCTGGCCATCTAGCATAGGCA
>NW_006800336.1:279986-283244 GCF_000485575.1 Poecilia formosa
GCTCATGACAGGTATTATGTCATGTTTATGACAGTGTCATGACAGTCTTATTCAACCCCCTTCAAATAAAGTGTTACCACAAAAGGTTTCCACAGTGTGGGACCATTTTGATCTTATATTGGAAAATAAATTTGTTTTCATTTTTGTTGTTTCTTCCGGTTCTTGTCAGTTACTTGATCTATCTGAATCCAAATTCAGCTGAAACTAACTCTTAGTTTACTTTCATATTATGTTCTGCAGGTTAAGTGTCGCATATGTTTGACTAAACTGTCTTATTTAAATAAATCCACCTCCTCAATGCTGAGGCATTATGAGGCCAGGCATGAGAATGAAGTCCCAGATACACCTAGATAAACTCAGATATAGGCTACAGCCATTCTACAAATTACTCAGTTGCTTTTTATAAATTATTTCATATATGGTGAACCCTTGCTATAACGCGGTTCACCTTTCACGGTTTCGCTGCTTCGCAGATTTTTTTGTGCAGTTTCTTTTTCACAGTGTTCTGCGTCCTGATTGAACGTATGATTGGTAAAAACAGTCTCTGCGCTTCTTCTCTACCTGAGTGCCAATAAAGTTACGGTATTTAATACAGATTGGCCATTCAGGAGATGGAAACTGAAACTTTCAATGCCTGCTGGAAAAAAACTGTGGCCAGAGGCAACAAAACCCAACCAGAGGCTCGCTTTGATGAGATCCATCGCTCTGCCGTAGATACAACTGTGAATCTCGCAGGGCAGGTTGGAGGAGACGCTTTAATGACACGACTCCGGATCACATTAAGGCTCGATTGATGAACACGCACATCTGCTGATCTGAAAACAGGTTTTGTTCTTTGGTTTAAATGCTAAAGGTAACTACTTCACGGATTTAGCATATCACGGGTTATTTTCGGAATGCAACCACTAAGAAAGACAAGAGTTCCCTGTAAATGTAGTGTTTACTTCATTTTTTTGTACAGCAGGAGACGTTTTGTCAAAAAAGTGTAACAGGCTAAATTTCAAAATGTTGTAAAAACTTTTTTTTTTTTTTTAAATAAAAATCTGTGGAAAAATAAACGGTCCACAAGGATACTCTGTGGTGATCTGTGTATTTATTTCTTGTTTTTTCTGTGTCCTGTTCCCCTGTGAGACTCTGTGATGTCCTGTCCTCCCTGTTGATTGTTCCCAGGTGTTTCTCGTTCCCTGATTACCCTCCCTCTTCATTTAAACCCACCTGTTGTCTTTGTCTCTTGTTGGGTCCTTGTTGTGTTTCATCATCTGTTCGCTTGCAGTGCTGCCTTTGAGTTTGTACCTGTTTCATCAAACATCATTTCATCATGAGTACCTGGGCCTACAAGTGTCTTCCTCACCACCTCCACAACCACATCATGGCATCCTCATTCCAAACACATTCACTTAAATTTTCACTTTATGGTACATGTTCACATTTTTTATTGAATATATTTTAAATTTAACTGAAGATATGACAATACAATATATAATATTCAGTAAAATACAAAGACTTAAATCTTATTGTATAGATTAGATCAGGGGTCCCCAAACTTTTTCCTGTGAGTGCCACATAACTTTTCCCTTCTCTGATGGGGGGCCGGAGTCAGTTTGTAACAGAAAAAGTGTGATGATTGCAGGAGTGCCTATGTAGCAGAGTTAATTTTATTTATTTATTTATTTATTTATTTATTTAATTATTCTTTATGAACCTTCTCAAAACTCATTTTCTTTGAAATTACATGTCTGTTATATATTATTTCTGTTTTATATTGCTTTTATTTTTGGTTCCTAATGTGTAAAAATCCATCATCATCTATAAATATTTGTTTTCCTTTGTTTTTTAATTGTATTTTATTTTGGTGGAGAAGCTTTTATTTTCTTACTTCCTGTTTTTGTGTCACATCCTGTGCTGAGGAGCGGTGAACTTAAAATATTGAAAATGTTCTAAAATGTATGTTGTAAACTCATAAGTTTTTATATATATTATTGTTTAATTGTTTTATGTTTAGAGCAGCACCTCACTGGGCATTTAATTCCCACTTTTGTAACGTCTATCAAGTTTTCCTTGCCAAGGTGATTATTTTGTGTTTTTTCGGTTGGTTAAGTTGTGTGTGAGGAAGCTGAAACCCAGGAGCTGCTGGAATAAAAATGTTCTTGTTTTTAACAGGTATGTGTGTTGTTTCAAATTTTATTTGGATTTTAAATTAATGTATTTAGTATATTTCTATGCTATGGTGGAAAATTGTAATTATAGGGCAGGTTATTTCTGTTTAGGTTTTATTTTAATTGTTTTGTATGACTGTAGATTTATTTTATTAGTGAACCTCAGAGAATTTTAGTTTTGTTTAATGCATTTCTGTGTGAGTTCGCACGGAGTTGTGCTGAGGAGAGGTGTGTGTGAGGAAGCTGAAGCCCAGGAGCTGCTGGAATAAAAATGTTCTTGTTTTGAACAGAAATAAAATTATCCTGATTCTGGTGTGATTCTGACTTCCTGTTCTCAACCGCTACACCTAAATGTAAAAATTATTGTTTTCCAGAAAGCACAATCAAATAACTCTCTCTGGGTTCTTCACAGAAAAAATCCAGGACATAACACTATTTATGAAACAACACTATTTATGAAATACATTTTCATAAACATTTTCCATATTTTCTGGACTATAAGCCACACCGGACTATAAGCTGCAGATATCTCTGCTGCTCCAGGTTTTCCACAACGATGCAGCAGCAGCAGAGGGGGGCGGACACCCAAAATTTGAGTCATAACAGGTCAATTGAATATCATATTTATTACGGTTGAAAAAGAAAAAGTTGCCAAGTTTAGATTTAACTGAACTGATTACGGTAGTTTCTGAATGGTAACTTTAACAGTAAAAATGCTGACCCTTCGTGTCTGCTACTAGCATGTGCTAAATGAAAATAGGTGCTTTCTTCTTCTTCTTCTTCTTCTTTAGATTTCAACGGCAGCTTGCATCCATTATTGTTGCACTACTACCATCTATTGGATCTTAATATCTATGCCTCAAATTCTCATAATGATCCCAGTATTATTTTAAAAAAATTAAAAATCTTATTTTTCCCCTCAATGCTATTTAACTGATCAACATCATTCTCAAATTTTGATTCACTATTAAAACCTAATTCCGTTTTCTTCTTTTATTTCCTATTTTAACTTCCAATGATTCACTTCCTGCTAAAGAGCCCCCTGGTGGTTGAAGAAAAATACACATACACTGCTCAAAAAAATAAAGGGAACACTCAAATA
>NW_006800336.1:288609-296510 GCF_000485575.1 Poecilia formosa
CAGCGACGGATGTAAACATTTACATGAGATTAGATTTGTTTGTTTGTTTTCTCCTTTTTTTCGAAATTGGCGTGTTTCCATTAAGCTAATTCATTTTCGTAATTTCAATTTGCGCAGTGTTTTGGTTGATGGAAACGCAGCCATTTACTCATCCATCTTCCTGGTCCATCGTTGCAGTCTTTCCCTCAGTGCTTCTATCTTCAGCAGTATTTTGCGCTCCACGCTGTTAACGTCCAGCTTTGCTCGTTTAGTAAGAGCGTCTTCGTTCACTTTTCGTCCTTCCAATTCAGTCTCCATCTTACTGCTAGCAGTCCCTGGACTTTGTGTCATCATGGAGAGTTCATGTTCAAGCTAAAAATGACACACAGTGCGGTGAAAATAACGTATTCCTAAAGTGCTTAAAAATAAAACCTATTTTTTTCCACACCAGATCCAATTTATAGTTTGAATCTGGCTTTTTCTTTTTTTAAAAATAAATTACAAATGATAGCTTTTGTTTCACTCATCCCTTATGCGAATTGTACAACGGAGAATTAGGGCCATGCTACGAGAATTTTTGTTAAATTACGAGAAAATAGTCATTATATTAACAGTAAAAACACAATTTTATCAGAAGAACGTATTAAATTACAAGGAAAAAGTCATATTAAAGAGAAAGCTTAGATAAAGTTATCACAATCTAACATATTCAGATCAGTTCGTGTGGTTCTGTCTTCAAAATATACATTCGTTTGCTCAATCGTTTCAAAATTCTGCTACTGATAATACTGCTGACTATGTGTTAAAAGATTTAATATTCCCTTATCTGTATAACTCACAAAATGCTCAGCATTCCTCTTTTTTTTGTGTGATTTTTTTTGTGTAGGAATTCTCATAAAAATATGACTTATTTCTCTAGTGTTAAGATTTTATTCCGGTAATATTTTGACTTTATTCTTGTATTATTTCAACTCTATTGTCATACAAATTTATTCTTGAAACATTATGACGTTATTCTTATGATTTAAGATGACCTGAATTCAAAGTCTAAATAAAACAAGATGGCCGCCCTGGGCGCTCTGACATCTGAACTATGGAAAACCAAGAAGTGCACTGGAGAAAAAAAATCCAGATTTTCCAAAAATTAAATCTTCAAAAACCCAAAAATGTGACAAATTGACCAAATTAGTTTATCATCCAGGATTACTTTTAAAGAGCTTTTGCATTTTTGTCATACACTTGTTTCAAATCATCGTACAAATCATAATGTGAGACAAATATAACTTGAATAAGAAAGATTTCAGAAATACAAGTGGAAACAGCCCAGATCAGTGGAACCAGATGATTAATTTCACCTGTAGGTCAGATGAAGCCGCTGCAATAATTATTTAACAGTGCTTACACTTTTGAGGGTGTGACTGAGAGTCCGGATGCATTCCTCAGGCAGCTTCATCAAACATTTCTTCCTTTCCTGTAGAGCAACCTGGGTCTCTCTCAGGTTCCTTTGAGCAAGGCGAACACGCATGTTGTAATACATCAGTTTCTTCATAACTGCAGACTTCAGAGGAAAGAGGCCAAAATAAAAATAACAATAAAATGTGCGTCAATTAAATGAATCAAATGTTTTGCCTCTCATTAGTTGAAGATTATAGCAATAAACGCTACATTATATCCCCACAGTGCTGTGACTAATGGTTATTTTGGCAATCGATTAATCTGATAAAAAAAAATTGGCATGTTCATCAAATTTTTTATTTAACCACTTAGGACTATTTATACAATATTAGAAATACAAAATAAATAATTTTATTTCTTTTTTTTAATTTGAAACAAGAAAATAAACATTTTATTTCCTAAAATGCAATAATAAAAAATAACTTTCAACATCAACATTTTAACAGAAGACTCAGCCCTTTCTGTTTGACCTAACAACAACACAATGTATGGCTGATCTGTTATAATCAGCCCTACATTGATTATACAACTGATTAATAATTGGAAACGAAAAAGTGATTGATATTTTTTTGTCCTAAATTTTAGCTAAAAATGCCACTTTTCGAGTTCTGTGTAGGACATATTTATAGACAAAGATTATCATTTTATCTTAAATGGCAAATATTTACTTTTTTTTTTACATTTTTGGATTAATCACTGCTAAGACTGTGTTGTTCTTTCAGCATATTGCCTTTTCTTAAGTCTGAATACCTCAGTTAATTAATAAAAAAATGAGTTGATTATTTCAAAAACCGATTAATCACGATTAATCCAATTAATCGTTTCAGATGGGAAACAATTAGTGAATTGTGTAAAATCAACAATGTTCCATCATTCAGTGAGTCTTACACTTTATATCATAATGCAATTTTCTTTTATATGTTCATCTTTAAAATGCCGATGTTTGGTTTCCAATTTATGGTTTTGTCAAGTGTTTACACGCTTAATCACAACCCCATCAACCCACCCACAGATAGGTTGGAGTCTCTCCATCTTAATACCTCAGCAGTATCCTTGATTTGTTTGCAGGAGACATCCCAGTTGTCTAGTCGCTCCAGGCCGGGCATGTGATAAAGGATGTGTATACCGTAGTTGCACAGCTGACACACAGGGTTCGAAGCCGAAGTGGGGTCGTTCAGAGCTAGCTCTTTCAAACGGGGCAAACGGGCCAGGTGGGTCAGTTCCTGTTGGATCAAAACACAAAGACCAGATAGAAGATGAGACTTCTGTTCTCCATCAGGTTAATTTGTTCTTAAAGGTGACCTACACAAAACATCTTTCTTATATTTTTGCACAAAATCATTTTTAGATAAAGAGATTTTATTCTGTCTAGTTTGTGCTGTTTTAGGGCCTCTTCTAAACCAGTTGACTGAACATGCTGGAGTTCCGCTTGGGTTGCTAGGTAACAGGCTGGGCTTGGCTGGGGGTGCTAAGTAACGGCGCAGTGCCCATGTACTGTGACTCAACAAAACAATAAATCAGAATCGGAATTCCTTTTAATGTCACTGAGCAGGAATAAAACACAGCGAAATTTTAAAAATAACTATTCCCAAAGAAACACAGAACAACTGGGATGTTAAGAATAAATTTAATAAGTACATAAATAAATACCTATCAGGTTTTAGATGGATTTGCTGTGTTCAGTGAAACAACAGCTCTTGGCAGAAATTGTTTTTTTAGTCTGTTTGTCCTTGATTTCATACATAGTTCCCAGAAGTCTGCACCGGAAGTGGTCCGTAACATCTTAGCAGGCAAGCGCATGCGCAATGGAAAGCGGACCCATGGCTTCCAAACCAACAAAAAGAAAATATATGTGGACACTCTTAACCAATGCGCGAGAAAATGATACATTAAAATGGCTGCTGTTAGGAACGACCCGTATGAGACGGAGAAGAAAAATATGTGAACAAGCTACCTCAGGTCTCATACTACTGTATAGTTAACTACTCGGTGAACACAAAGAGTGCGTATATCATGGAGGAGTTTTACGGCCTGAAATCTATGGACGCATACAATCAATGCTTAAACAGATTTGTAAAGGACGTTCAAACTCTTCAAGTGAAAAATAAGTTTCCGGTGACCGGCAGAGTAAGTACATACATAGGCTTCATGTCCGTCTTAGCTAGCAGGTAAAAACAACATTAGCTAAGCTAATATTGCTATTTCAACAGTACGTACTACAGAAAAAATCACTTATATTTATCTTAGACAGATGGATATACAGAGGTGAGTAGAATACTCAAAAACTATAATCGAGTAATACTTGTAAATTAAAGTACTTGTTCAAAAATTAGATAGGGACGAGGCGAGAGCTAATTCTAAGCTTGTGGTTTGTTTGTTGTTGTCATAGGAACTTCCTGCCAAGACTCCTTTTTTTTTTTTTACTTTATTTGTTACAGTAAACAACAACACCACTGTGCTGCGTAGCTAAGATGGCTGTTAGCTACAAAGTTCACAGAAGTGTGGTGTCACATGAGAAATATATATTGCCAAAGAACAGCTGGGTGTTTTTTTTTTTTTTCAAGCACTTTGGGGGTTTTTAGAAAAAGTTAAGTACCAAATAAAAATATAAAAACAAACAAAATGTGATTTTTCTGTGTGTGTGTGTGATTTCAGTCAATTCCAGGTTTATTCATAAAACAATACAAATAAATATATTGGTATATAACAAATGTAATTTTAAATTTTGTGCAAACATGGTTTTTAAATCAATGTGGGAACCTGTATGTACCCTGTTTTGCTGGATGCATGCTGGAAACTCAGTCTAAATATCAGAGAGATGCTGTTAGATGCAAAAAGACATTCTTGGAGTCTGCGGTGAAAAGAGATGCCACACTGAGCTGACAAAGGGACTGAGATGTTTTTCTTTGACCCTGCAGTTATTAAACTTGTCTCTGCACAGTCAGACAATAATTACATTCCTGCAAGCGAAGCTGGAGCAGGAGAAAAGGTGAGCTTCGAGAAAAGAGCTGCAGCGTGAAGCCGATCGAATCAGGATCAACAAAAATTTGTGTTCTGTCGAAATGACCTTGTTATGTTAGAAACAACGACTGTGCTTTAAAAAACAAGGGTCTATGCAGCTGAATGCATGTAAAAATGCCAAGATCATGTAAACCTTTAGGAGATTTTAGCTATTTAAATAAAAGTTCTTTATTTGTGAATCTGTGATTAAAAACCTCACTATTCTGCTCAGCAAAATCAGTGTAAAATTCCTGAAATATCGGAAAATCTCATCTAACAAAGACCAAAACAGCTCAGTAGAAAAGTCTAATTCTGGTTTCTAATAAAATAGAGGCATGTAATATGAGCCCCTATATAAAAAGAACAACCTTTTATTCTTTTGTTTTAGACCAAAAAGGTTATTTCACTTCATAACATCTGAAAAATAAGAGAGTGGCACACCTGCTGGTGAGGACAAATTTAAGTCCAGAATGAAGAAGGGAAAAAATATATATATCTGTGGCATAGGTTCAAAAGGTATTGGAAACATTCCTCAGAGAGTCTGGTTCATATTGACATGGTAGCATCGCGCAGTTGTTGCTGTGGATTTGTCGGCTGCACATCCATGATCTGAATCTCCGGTTCCACCACATCCCAAAGCTGCTCTATTGGACTGAGATCTGGCGACTGTGGAGGCCATTCAAGTTCAGTGAACTCATTGTTCAAGAAACCAGTCTGAGATGATTGGTGCTTTATGACATGGCGTGTTATCCTGCTGGAAGGATCCATCAGAAGATGGTATACTGTGGTCATAAAGTGATGGACATGGTCACCAGCAACACTCAGGTGGGCTGTAGCGTTGAGACATTGATCAGTTGGTACTAATGGGCCCAAAGTGCCTGGAAAATATCCCCCATACCCAGGGGCGCAACTACACATTATTCAGGTGGATGCGAAAACATAAATCGGCACTCCTCCCCTCCCCAAGAAGAAAGGTGATTACGTTCTGATGCTCATTTTGATCTACAGTGGATCGTCTTGGCCATGTATACATGCCTAAATGCATTGAGCTGCTACCATGTGATTGGCAGCAGCAGTTGGACAGGTGTACCTAATAAAGTGACCAGTGAATGTACACACACACACACACACACACACACGTTTGTTTTGCTATCTTTGTGGGGACTTTCCATTGACTTCCATTCGTTTCTACAGCCTAAACCTGACCTTTACCCTTTTCCTAACCCTAACCATCACATACCTAACCCTAACCAACCAAAACTCAATTCATACCTTAGCCCTAACTCTGACCCCTGACCCAAAAACAGGGTTTCCCCTCGAGGGGACCAGGCTCCGGTCCCCACGAGGAGCGATTGGTCCCCACAACGTAGTATATGTCAGGAAAATCGTCCCCACAAGGTATTACAAACAAACGCACACACACACACACACACACACATACAAAGACTTGCATCTTTACAAATTACTGGGATGCTGAAATTATAAGCCACACTCCTGTGCTCTTGCTGCTAAAGAAATTATCTGAAAAATCTAAACTGACCAAGACCCCCGACAAATATTTTGAGATGCCCTTTTGTGAAACCAAGGATTTTAATAAGATTTTAAAAAATAAGTAAGCATACTTTTAGGAGAAAGAATCTGAAGGATATGTTTTGGTTTTCAGTCTCACCTTAAAGGAGCTGATCTTGTTCCCGGACAGATTGAGAATCTCAAGGTTGACATTGGGATCAAGGTCGTGGCCTAAAAGAGAGAGAAATGAAACAAATATTCAATTATTTTTTTTCTCAAAAAGCTCCATCAAACGTTACAAAGAGGAAGGGATTCAGCAGGCCCACCGATCTTTTCAATGAAGTTATCAGAAAGGTTTAGTTCCCTCAGATTCTTCATCAAATTCAGGCCCTTTGGGGATAAAGTACAAAGCAGTCAAACAAAACAGAAAATAAAATTCAGGCAGACAGAAACAATTCATTGTTCCAACCTGAATCTTCGTGATGCAGTTATTATTGAGCCACAGATTCGTCACGTTGACTTGCAGCTCTAAATTCTTTATTTCTTGTATCTGATTATCATACAGGTAGAGTCTTTCCAGCAGGTTACAGTTCTGCAGGCCGGATATCTCCTGCAGTAAAGACGAATTATTATCACTCCATGCTGGTAAAATGTTCTGATCTCAACATTTCACCCAATAGAAGCACCTCTTTACAGGATCACAGACAATTATAATTTTGATCATTGGGTTTAGGTCAACTGGTGCTTCAATCATCTCGTCTTTAATTTATATTCATTTGGTTTTGCCCTATTCTATTAATTCTAAGACAATTAATCATGATTAATCAATTTTCTAAACTAATTTAATAATCAATTAATTGCTAAAAAAAAAAGTAAATTTGCTGACAGAACATGTTCAGAGCAAGCTTTGGTCAAAACTGCGAAAATATATACTGNTTGATCAGTTGGTACTAATGGGCCCAAAGTGCCTGGAAAATATCCCCCATACCCAGGGGCGCAACTACACATTATTCAGGTGGATGTGAAAACATAAATCAGCACCCCCTGCCCCCCAAAGGAAGGTTGAAGGAGCGTGGAAAACATACGCTCGCTCTAGACGACAATACGTGAAGGGTAAAACTCGCTACATTTACCTCGTTATGTGTGCGAGGTGAAGGAGCGTAAGGCGTGCTGAAGTGTATGGGAAAACATCTTCAGCGCGCCGCCCCCTCCAGACGGGGTTTTGACACCCCCTCTGGTGATGCGCCCCTATGCGTTGCATGTGCTGTATACCCCCTTTTTGCGCCACTGCCCACTGCATCACCACCAGCCTGAACCGTTGATACCAGGCAGGATGGATCTAAGCTTTCATTTTGTTGACGCCAAATTCTGACCCGACCCTCCGAATCTCACAGCAGAAATTGAGATTTGTCAGATCAGGCAACATTTTTCCAATCTTCTACTGTCCAATTTTGGTGAGCCTTTGCGGACTGTCGCCTCAGTTTCCTGTTCTAAGCTGATGGGAGCAGCACCTGGTGTGGTCTTCTGCTGCTGTAGCTGATCCGCCTCAAGCTTTGACGTGTTGTGTGTACAGAGATGCTCTTCTGCAGACCTCGGTTGTAACGAGTGGTTATTTGAGTTAATGTTGACGTTCTATCAACTCTATCAGTCTCTCCTCCTCTGACCTCTGGCATCAACAAGGCACTTGCGCCCACAGAACTGCCGCTCACCGGATATCTTCTCTTTTTCGGCCCATTCTCTTTAAACCCTAGAGATGGTTGTGTGTGAAAATCCCAGTAGATCAGCAGTTTCTGAAATACTGAAATCAGCCCGTCTGAACATGGAATGGTTGTTGGTGCCAAAGTCACTTGGTACCTTTCTTCTTCCCCAAGAAGAAAGGTGATTACGTTCTGATGCTCATTTTGATCTACAGTGGATCGTCTTGGCCATGTATACATGCCTAAATGCATTGAGCTGCT
>NW_006800336.1:299128-303515 GCF_000485575.1 Poecilia formosa
CTAGAAAAAATATGACAATTTCAGTGTTTCAAAAGTAAAATTTGGAAATCCCTTAGTTTAAAAAGCCAATAGTTTTGCTGGCAAAAAGCAATCTAGTTTTGAGATTAATCTTACAAATCTTATAGAAAAAAAAAATTTCTGCACATGAACAGTGGGAAATTAGTGAGAAAAAAATCTCAGAAAATTTTTAATTTCAGAAATCCTCTAGAAAAAAGTGAACATTTCAGTCTGAAAAGTCGAAAATTTGCTAGAAAAAAAATCTAATTTGAGATTAATTTCCCACATATTCTATAAAAAATATGACAATTTCAGTGTTTCAAAAGTAAAAAAAAAATAAATAAAAAAAATTCTGAGATTCAAAACGTACTGTCGTGTGGATTAGAGAAAATAAACAATTCCAACCTGTGGACCATTTCTTGTCTTGTAAAGTTGATTTTTGTTGCGTAATCATTCCGTTCATGCTCATTTTGCACATTGTGTTTTCTTACTCACCAGTTTTCTAAGCGCCGCCTCCTTCTCAGAGTATTGCGTCTGTTTATCCTTGAGCAACATAATTCTACAAAAACACAAAACACATCTTATAATGAAATAATAATAGTCGCAACAGACGAAAAGAAAGGATGAACCAAACAAGTTGATGTTAACTCCACAGGCTAAACCTCCAACGAACACTAATTTTCTCACCCTTAATTTATGCGCCTCGTTTAAGCGAGAGAGACGCTAGAATAAATAAAACACACATGTCAGTCTTTATCGAAGAAAATCTGCCCCGTTGTCCATTGAGGGGACACTCCGCAGCTCGTATCCAGGCACAGTGCGTCTGGTTGCTAAGGGAGACGGCTGAACCTCCTCTGAGCCGCCAGATGAGGGCGCCACACTGCAAGATATTTCTCCTGTAAAAATCGAACATTATTATATGGCAAGCCATTAGAATATTTAATCAAATCAAACTTTAAAAGTTATTTTTAAAAATATAATTCGTACAACTTCAATGTGTATTTCAGATTTATTACAGCTGAGAGTTTATCATAAATTTTAAGTTTATGATATTTCAAAATTCCTGAAATGGTAGTTGTATTAACACGTGAGCTGACTATTCAGATTTAAAAAGAGAACACTAAAGTAAAAAAAAAAAAATAAAAAAATTATAAATCATTAATATTCACACAAATTAAAATGTTATCTGGGATGTGAAACCGAGAAACTAAATAAAGTATTTCAACTATAAAATTAGTATAGATAAAAACATTAAAATTATTTTAAGGTCTGGTGATAATTAAAATATATTTTAAAAAAATAGTTATTGCTTATTGTGTTAAAAAGCATCCTAAAATGAGAGTTTAATCCTTTACTGGATCTGTTTGTTTGAATTGCAATACATGTGGATTAAAACTGAAAGCAACTTTGAGTCAGACAATCTGAATTGTGTTGCAACACTAGACCCTGGGTGGAGAGCCAAGAAGGAAAGCTAATACTCCTTCAGAGATGGACATACCCAAAAATATTACCCAAGTAAGAGTAGCACTACTTCAGCACTATTTTACTCAAGGAAAAGTTAAAAAAAAGTAGCCATTCAAGAAATTAAAATATAGTTGGTAAAAAGTCTGCTACTGAGTAGCTGATCAAATTATCAGTCATTTAATATTTTAAAAAATACATCATCAAACGGACCAAAATATAAAGTTAAGTGGGAATTTTTTATTTTATGGAGTAAAATGACAATAATTCATAACAAAAAAATAACAAAATCGGGTAAAAGAAAAATATTTTTTATCCAAATAAGTTTCTTTCAATAAAAAAAGGTATATAACTTTAACAAAAACTGCAGGCGTGTGTCTGTGTCTGGTGAATTTTTGGCTAAAACAGGTTTGTTTTTCATTCAGTGAGTAGAAAATCCAGAAATTTTACTCAAGTAAAGAATAGAAATACTTCATAATAAAATTACTAAAGTAAAAGTAAAAATACTCCTAAAAGTACATTTAAAAATTACTCAAGTAAATGTAATTGAGTAAATGCAAATAGTTACTGGCCAACTCTGAACTCATTATATGATAAATCAACTTGACATACAGATGCTTAAAAATGCAAAGCACAGAGCTCTCCCGTCTTTCAATGTATTTAGGTTATTAACTAATTATTATTTATTGTAGTCAAATTCCGGCTGGCTGTCATATTTCGGGATTAGTGATAATGTGCAGATTATTTCTGCAGCCGATGTGTTTACTGAACTGTTTATTATGAAGGTGTGAGTCCGAAACGTCTTTCGTGTTTTTATCCCACATGGAGCCAAAGACTGAGTCTCCGGCATGACGTCAGCGTCGGATCAGTGAACTAAAACAATCAACCTCACTCCCCTGCTTCTGTTCCCAAAACCGACCGCAGAGGCTCCGCTACAGAGACCCGGACTCAGCGGACCCGGGTCCAGCAGCTGCGTTGTTGTTGTCATCAACCCCCCCAACCCCGCTCCTCTTCTCTCCCCTCCATCCGTCCATCTCCCCTTCCTCCTCCTCCTCCTCCGCAGCTCGGATTGTCGGCGCGACCATCCGGCACCGATACATCCAGCACCGACAGGCGCGGGAACGGCACCGTCTGTCCGACCAGAGGAACCAGCATGTCAGCTGCTCAGCCCGGCGAGGAGCTCGGCTCGGACGGGAGGTGGTTCGGGGACGACCGTGAGCCGAACGGCCTGTTCGGAAACACGGCGGCCAGGTTCGGAGAGCCGAGAGGCGGCGTCGACGCGACGGCCGACCTGGATCACCAACAATTTCATCCTTTCCAGGAGGACGGGAAAAGGCCTCCCGTTGCTATGGAAACTGCATCTACAGGTAAAACTTGTTGTTGTGTATTGGATATAAATATTCAGGCATGTATAAATAGCGGGGGATTGATTTTCTGTGCCAAAAATAAAAACAAAACGCGTCGCTCTTCCGGTGTAAACAGACAGGAGCCAGTTTGTCAGATCACCAACAGGCGGCCTTTAATTTTACTCTGAAGGTTAAAAGGGACCTTAAACTTTAAACCTTAAAACAAACTAACTAAATTAAAACACTTTTAAGACGTCGATCAGCAAGAAAACAGAAAACAATGGCATCTCAACCAAATCCAGACAAACAAAGCAAAATAAACATTATGGTCCCAATTATTGCTCCAACATAAACAAAACATTAGCATGTCTCCTATAATAATATTGATATGCTGTCTCAAACTGTATAGGACTTTAATTCGTCTGAGTTTATATCGTAATATAAGCAAAGTTATATTGCAGATGCAGATCTGTGTTTTTGTTTGGGAGGCTGAACTCAGTTTGAAGTCTCTCATCCTCTGCTCTGCTCGGGTTGCTATTTTTAATCCTCCGGTAGCTTTTTATTCGCTTGGTGAGCAGAAGTAGAGCCCTGCACTTTTATTCATGAATACACTGAAAAATTTATGATTATGCTTTTTAAAAAGAGGTTGGGGGTTGGGGGGCGTCATCTTGTCCCCTCTCAGGCCCTTTCTGTTTGCTGGTCAAAAAACAATGATTATTTGAATTTTTTCCAAAAAAACATTACAAAAAGTTGAATTTTATTTTGAAAGGGGTATAGTATTTATTTACTATGTGTACAAGTCTCCATCGCTTAAAAAAAACAAATTCTCTTTCTGACACTCCCGTCTTCAAACTGACATTTCTTCATTAAGTAGCTTACGCTATAAGTTATCAATCATTTCATGATTGTACCGACTGACACAATTAATTAATAAGCCTATTTGCTTAAAAACTTTAATTTTCTCTTGTATCAAGAGCTTTAACCGCCTTTCCATATGGCTAAATTTGTCAGAATATGTCGACGATCGCCCCTTGGATGAATTAGCGCTATTACAGCGAAAATTAAGAAGCTTGTCAAGTGTTTATATTTCAAAACATAACAGCATACAGCGGATTTTCCACCCCACAACGGACTCTATTACACCTCTGGCTGCGTCCGAGTACCAGGTTCAGACCGCCTTGAAACTGTTAAAAGTGTTGTCAAGAGAAACAGAGATAAATATGTTCTCTTTCCCGTTCTGGCCGCCATCTTTGTTTCTATATCAACCGCTCCGTTTCAGAATGACCAGCGTCGCCCTCGATGGATGGCGGCCAAACTACAACAATAAGATAAATTCGAAACAGACGTAATTAGTTTATTGATTAGAACATATATATTTTAAAAAATATAATTTATGATCCAATATACCATTAATCAAACAATTACAAGTCGATTAATTGTCTCCCTCTCTAGGACTCCTTTTTATAGAAGTTCTAATGAGACCAGCCATAATTTGTCACTGTATTTTTTATTTGTATTTTTGCTTACTTTAAAGAAAATTTTAGAAACCAAATCCACAGTGAAGTATCCACTAAGCTTCAGCC